>NC_133334.1:21465530-21555104 GCF_042186555.1 Aquarana catesbeiana
TTTAGCCAGGAAATAGGAAACAGCACACAATGGCAGGCAGGAAGTATGAGCCTCGGCCTACTCTATGAAGAACTGCCTCTGTTTTGGTTGTATTGTAGAAGAATATGTACAATATTTGTTAGGAAAAACAGTTCTGGAGAACTTCAGAGTAAAAATCTAAACATTGACCTCCGTGAACCGGCACTTAAAATGTCATTAAATATCAAAGTGTGTTATTTTTTTATTTTTTTTCCCCTGTCTTTGTGATTTTTTTTTTGGGGCTCCACTCCTCTTCACTGAGTTATAACAGAACTGAACCGGGGAAGTACAAGTTCACACCTGGGATGTGTTGGGATCAACTCCTGTCATTGATAAAGTGCAGACTCTTTCAGTAATATATAAATACAGGAAATGAATACACCTTGAATTGTATAGAGCCATTCACGTCACTCCCTGTCCCCTGAAGGGGCTGACAGTTTAAGGATCTGTATAGACAGGCTTTTGTTTTGTTTTTCTCCCTGTATAAAGCCTGGTACACGCCCAGGAGTTTTTTTTTCCATCCAGAACCTCCCCCCCCCCCCGCCCCCACCGCCAGAACACTCTGATTAGCGCTCTCTGCCATTGGCTGATAGCGTTGATTGGGAAACGGTCAGCTGCTGATTTTCCAGCATGCGCGCCCAACAGAAACCGGCTGTTGGACAGGCTGCCTTGGGTTCAATGAAAAAACTGTTGCCTGCCACCGACATTCGGGCCGTGTGTACGTGGCTTAGAATGATTGTAAAGTATTTGGTGTTTTTTTTTTTTTTTTTTCTAGTTAAAAATAATAAACCTGTTATACTTGCCTGCTCTGTGTAATTGTTTTGCACAAAGCAGCCCGGATCCTCCTCTTCTCGGGTCCCTCTTTGGTGCTCCTGGCCCTCCTTCCTGTTGAGTGCCCCCCACAGCAAGCAGCTTCCTATGGGGGCACCCGAGCAGAGTCACAGCTCCCTGTGTCCATTTAGACACGGAGCCGTGGCCTGGTCCCGCCCCTTTCTCTCCTCATTGGCTGACTGACTTTGACAGCAGTGGGAGCCAATGGCGCCGCACTGCTGTCTCAGCCAATGAGGAGGTGAGTCGGGACACTCCTGCAACATTGCTGGATTGAGATGGGGCTCAGGTAAGTATTAGGGGGGTTGCTCACACAGAAGGCTTTTTATCTTAAAGCATTAAGGTGTAAAAACACCTGGCAGTGACTGACCCTTCCAGCCGCCCCCCCCCCCCCCCCCCCCCCGTTTTACTTACCTGAGCCCTAGAACTTGGCCCATGGGGACGCGCTGTCTCCCTGCCAGGGGTTCTTGGCTCTTGATTGGATAGATTGATAGAAGCGCAGCCATTGGCTCCCGCTTCTGTCAATCAAGTCCAATGATTTGGGCGCCAGGGGGAGCGGGGCCGAGTCCTGCATTCGGCCTCTATGGACGCAATGTAACCCCCCAGGAGAGCGCTTCTCCAAGGGGGTTATCTGATGTGAGGAGGAGCTTGCGAGAGCCGCCGAGGCACCCCAGAAGACAAGGTTCAAGGCCACTCTGTGCAAAACGAGCTGCACAGTGGAGGTACGTATGATATGTTTTGTTATTTTTCTTTTTTTTTTTTTTCTTTAAAAAACGAACCCTTACAATCACTTTAATGCATAGAATGCACCTTCTGCCTTTACAATCACTTGAAGTCATTGAGAATACAAAAGAAACTTAATGGTGCTCGGAAAGTCAACTGCAGGACAAATACCCCTTTTGAAGGGACTCGGGAACACCTCCTCTTATAGACTGTAGGGCTGATTTGGGGAAAGGCCAATCCACCTATGATTTTGAAAGGTCCCAAGGGAAACGTTTGCAAAAATTTGGGAGGACATGAAGATGAATTGAACCCTGGTCTCAAAACTGTAAGGGGGTCAACCATATGCACTTGCCTTCAAACTGTTCCTTTTGTGCCTGGGGATGATGTCGGCTCCTTGGCCCAGGCTGTATAATCGGGAATCAACTTCTGTTTAAAAGAGAAGTGGGGGATTGCAAAATACAAACATACATACTCGCCTATGTGGCTGCAGCATTGATTTGATACTGCAGCTATCATCCGCTGGCTCTAATACTGAAAAACTGAGCGATCACATGATCTCTGTTGTCAGACTTCACTGAGCAGAGAGCGGTGACTGTCAAGCCACTGCTCTGCTCCTCCAGCGCTTACTCCAGTGCCGGCTGTGCAGGGGGCAGGAACGTTTGGCTCAGGATCTCAGCGGCACTCTGAGAGGCCGAGCTAGCTGCTGGTCTAGCATCTGGGTGGATCCCGACATTATTGTTGGGATCCCTGCAGAGCCTGGACTGGCTCTGTGTCAGCTGATAGCGGGCTTTACCAGAATTAAGTGCACTTCTGTGACCCAGAAGAGAAGCCTGGCCAAACCAGCTTTGGCCATACTTATACTTTACATCAGTGGTCATCAACCCTGTCCTCAGGGCTCACTAACAGGCCAGGTTTTATGTATTACCTTGGGGAGATGCAGACTAGAATACTGCAATCACTGAGCAGCAAATGGTATCACCAGTAGTGTATTTAGATTTTGTGCTGCCCTAGGCCTTACTAAACTCGTGCACCCCCTAATTTATATATGACCCACCCCTTCCTGTCAAGGCCACACCCCTTGCTGCTTAAGACCCACCCTGGAATTTTCAAGTGGGGACACTAGTTCTGAGGGTCGGGGGGGGGGGGGGGGGGGCAATGGATTCCCTTAATTTGCATAGATTTCCTCTCACTTCCTGTTTGGCTATGGGGCAGGAAGTGAATGGTAATCTTTGCAATGGGACAGGGATGGTAAAAAATAAACTGACAGGGGCTATGACCCTCCCTTACTTCAAAATGAAAAAAAAGGTGTTACCTATAGTTCTACTTTAAGCACAAATTTCTAATAATTTTATGGAGCGGACTAAGAAGATATAACCATGTCAATGGTACAGCAGAAAACATATAGCAGAGTGAGGAAGGTTTGTGGTCCAGGATTATAGGACAGTCAAAATTAGAAGCGGTGCCCCCCCCCCCCCCCCCCCCCCAGTTGCGGAATGCTGGCTGCCCACCTACAGGGAGCAGTGCGGCCGCTTTATGGGGACGCTAAACTAACTTGCCTCTCAGCCCAGACTGTGCTACACTAACAGTGTAGCACAAGCTGGCGGGGACTCTTTCCGTGCTGCCCCCCTGCAAAGTGCTGCCCTAGGCCTGGGCCTTGTCGGCCTAGGCCAGGATACAGCGTTGGGTATCACCTGTGATGTATTTCAGTTATCTTGCAAACCTGGCCTGTTAGTGGGCCCTAAGGATGGTTGATGACCACTGCTTTACATTATTTCCCGCCTTAACTACTGCAACTCTCTCCTTAATGACCTACCCTTACGCAGGTTATCCCCCCTTCAGTCTATTATGAATGCTGCTGCTAGACTAATACACCTCACTAATCGATCTGTGACTGCTGCCAATCCCTTCACTGGCTTCCCCTACCCCACCGTATAAAATTCAAAATGCTAACCACAACATACAAGGCCATCCACAACATTGCCTCCAGCTACATCACCAACCTCATCTGCAGATATCGTCCCCTCTGCTCCTCCCAGGGCCTCCTGCTCTCTAGCTCCCTTGTTACCTCCTCCCATGCTCGCCTTCAGGACTTCTCCAGAGCCTCTCCCATCCTCTGGAACTCCCTGCCCCAGTATATCCGATCAGCCCCTAACCTGTCCACCTTTTAGGAGATCCCTGAAAACTCACTTATTCAGGGAAGCCTATCCCACACCCATCTAACAACTGTCCCGAGCCACCCCCATCAAATCATTCCCCACATCTATTACCTTTTGTACCACCACCCCCTCCCTTTAGAATGTAAGCTCTACAAGCTGGGCCCTCCTGTCCCTTCTGTATTGAACTGTACTGTGATTGTACTGTCCCCCCTCTACATTGTAAAACGCTGCGTAAACTGTTGGCGCTATATAAATCGTGTATAATAATAATAATACTTTATAGTCTGGTACACAATGTTTGTTTTTTCTTCGTTTAACCCAGCAGGCTAAAGGGAAAAAAAAATAAATTGACCGCTCAGGTGGAGCTGCTCTACTAACAATCCAACGTTTGTACAGCGATCTCCCCTGCTGAGCTATTGTGTTCTGAGCATGTGAAAAAGCCCCCAGCCAGAACAGTCCAGTAAGCGCACTCAGCCATTTGGGAGAAGTCGGTCATTCCCCTTTGACAGGAGGCGGACCGGCTGCCGTACACATGGGCCGAATGTCCGACGATTTCTGTTGAACCTATATACGGTGTGTACAGCCTTTTAAGGGTCAGGGTTCTTCAAACTTTGACCTGCTGGAAAATTCCAGCCTGCTACAGGATTGCAACTGGCCCACAGCAAGGGTCAGGTTCCCCCCACTGTGCTGTCCTCCTCTAAGTCAGTTGGTTGCTAGGACCTCTCGGCATCCTAGCAACTGATGAAATGCTCGCCCCAGCTAGCGGATGCAACTTTATCCATTTTATACCTGCTCCACCTCCCGTTTGCTTCCCTTCTGCTGCACTGACTACAGCCTTGTACTGTAAGCAAGGTAAGGGCGGAACTCTGATCAGGAATCTGAGGGGGCTCTGCCGATGGCGCCCTTGATGTAGGGGAAACTCTGACATGGGGGGGGGGGGGTTCTGATTGGACCTTAATGTAGAGGGAGACACCTAATGGGGATTGTGACAGGCACCCTGATGTAAGGGGGGGCTCCTCCATGCACCTCTCTTCTGATAAGACTGTTTTTTTTCTGACAACAACCCCCCCCCCAGCCAATAGATCATAAACTCTCCTCCCCTTCAAGCCTGGTGTGTACTTGTCTCCATGAGATGGTGGTGGCCTTCCAGAATGTTTACATCCCAGATAATGAAATCTCCACCTCAGCAGGAGATCTCTACACTGAGAATGTAAACACTTTGGAAGAGGTAAATGTGCCCCAGGGTGGGGGTGGGTTCTAGATTTGACTTAAAGGAGTTGTAAAGTGTCGAGGTTTTTCACCTTAATGCAGGGTAAGAGAGGGAAATCATTTTAGCACCAGAGCTTGTGCATAGTTCTTAACTGATGACCTATAGGGGGCTTTTAAAGCATCACCTATGGAAAATATAGGGTACGGAAGTTTGTCGCCATTTCACAGAAGCATGCAATTTTAAGGCTTGACATGTTGGGCTTCTATTTACTTAGCGCAACCTCATCTTTTACCAAAAGAATTGGGTAACTTATTGCATTGGTTTGCCCCAAAATTAGTTGTAGTACATTTTTTACTGAAATTTTGCATCTCCTAGACCAGTGTTTCTCAACTCCAGTCCTCAAGTAACCCCAACAGGGCCATGTTTGCAGGTATTCCTTTATCTTGCACAGGTGCGTTAAATCTGAGTCAATGGCATTTGGTATTATATTATATAGCTGTTCAAATTGATATTTTAAGCACCTATTTTATTTAAGGGAAATTCCCAAAACACGGCCTGTTGGGAATACTTGAGGACAGGGTTGAGAAACGCTCATCTAGACCTTTGCGCTAATATTGTGTTACATAAAAAAACTTGGAAACGCCATTTTATTCTCTAGGGTGTCCGCTTTCAGAAAATATGATGTTTTAGAGGTTTTATCATCTTCAGGGCAAAAATAACTTTGATTATCATACATCATGGGACACAAAGCCCATAGTAGTTACTATGTGGGTTAATAGGCCACCTTTTAGGTGATGGAGACTGGCACGCCCTAAGACAAAAAGTGCACTCCCTATATAACCCCTCCCACTGCTGGGAGTTCCTCAGTTTTTTTGCGCCAGTGTCTAAGGTGTTGGTCACGAGTGAAGATTGGGTCTGTTGGTTTGCCACAGAAAACCCTGCGGCGGGAAAGGCAAGTGGAGTTTTCTAAGAAATGTTTAAAAGTTTCTTATGTCTCCTTTAAATTAGTAAGTGTTGTCATGCCTATGTGTCACCACTGGGGGCTGTATTGAGCACTTACGTCTCATGCTTCTCAGAGAGCCCACGATGTGTCCAGGGAGCAGCAGTTCTTCCTCCCCTGGCCAGTAGCAAAACCTCCGGTAAGCCTGTGGGAAGTTCCCTCTTCCCACCAGACGCCCCCATGTGCGTTTTTATTTATTTTTTGTTTTCTTTTTTCCCCTCTTCCTCGGGCAAAGAGCGCCAAAATTTGAAAGAAAAAAAAAAAAATACCGGCGCAAATGGCATGCCGCTCAGCGGCTTCCAGCCCCCCCCCCCTCGGCATTCCTCCTTCTCCCTGGGATCCCATAGGATCAGGAGTGCGGGAAAAACGCAGGAAGGGAGGTTTTAAAAGGCACCATTTGTGCGGTTTCATGCTGCGGGAGGGACACAAGAGCAAAGGTGGTATTAAGAGGTTTGGTGACACAGGCATTCCTTTTGACACATTTACTGCATCAGGCTGAGCATTAATAGCAGTGACAGTACTGTACTATTGCTCATGCAGTGGATGCATTTCTTCTGGTAGTACCTCTGCTTTGTGCATCGGGCTGTGGTCGGAAGGAGGGTGAAAAACACCTCAAAAAAGGGCTCTAGAAAGACTACTGCAGTCACACGGAAGCCTAGATCCATCCCAGTAGATCCCATCAGTAGTCTCCATTCTACTAGGGGGAGAACCTCTGGCGTCAATTGACATCAAGGATGCTTATCTCAATGTGCCGATTTTCCCTGCTAACCAGAAATTTCTACGCTTCGAGGTAGAAAATCTTCATTTTCAGTTTGTAGCTCTATCTTTCGGTCTAGCTACTGCACCTCAAGTGTTTACAAAGGTCCTGACTCCTCCTTTAGCCAAGTTAAGGGCTCTAAGTATAACAATACTAGCCTACTTCAACAATCTAGATCAATCAGTAGCCCGCTTAAACCAAACTTTGGTCACCGCAGTTGGTTACCTGGAAGACCTAGGTTGGATTCTCAACCTAGAGAAATCCTCCTTAAAACCATCAAGGAGATTGCTCTACTTGGGGCTGATCATAAATACAGCTCAGAAGAGGGTGTTTCTGCCCCAAGAAAGGATCAGTTCTATAAAGGAACTGATTCAGTTGGTCAAAACAAAGAACAATCCTATTCGACTTTGCATGAAATTGTTGGGAAAGATGGTGGCTTTTTCGAAGCTTTTTCCTTATGCACAGTTTCATTCAAGACTGCTGCAAACAGTATCCTGTCAACTTGGACCAAGAAGGTCCAAGCTCTGGACTTCCCAATGCATTTATCCCCCACATGTGCGTCAGAGCCTCAATTGGTGGTTGATATCCAAGAATCTTCAAAAAGGGAAATCCTTTCTACCAGTTACCTGGAAGGTGGTAACAGATGCCAGTCTTCTGGGCTGGGGAGCAGTCCTGGAAGAAGCGTCTGTCCAAGGGAAATAGTCCAAATCGGAGAGGACCTTGCCCATCAATAGTCTAGAGATTTGGGCAGTACGCCTGGCCCTGGAAGCCTGGACGTTCAGACTACAGAATTGTTCTGTCAGAATCCAATCTGACAGTGCCACAGCGGTGGCCTATATCAATCGCCAAGGGGGCACGAGAAGTCGTGCAGCCCAGAGAGAGGTGAATCATATTCTTTCTTGGGCAGAAAGAAACATTCCTTGCCTATCAGCAATTTTCATTCCAGGGCTAGAGAATTGGCAGGCGAACTACTTGAGTCACCAACAATTGTTCCCGGGAGAATGGTCCCTTCATCTGGACATCGTTCTGCCAATATGTCAAAAATGGGGAGTTCCGGACGTGGATCTGTTTGCTTCCAGGTTCACAACAACAAGATCGACAACTTTGTGTCAAGGACAATGGCATGCGGAACAGATGCCTTGGTCTTTCCGTGTTATCAGTTTTCACTGATCTATGCATTCTCTCCTGTTCTGTTGCTTCTGCGTCGTCTTCGCAGGATCAAGCTAGAAGGGAAGGAGGTGATTCTTGTGGCCCCAGCATGGCCCAGGAGATCTTAGGAAGGTTTGCCGAGATCATAAAAATGGCGGTAGGAGACCCTTGGACCCTACCACTGTGGCCAGACCTTCTCTCACAAGGTTTAGTATTCCATCCTACCTTACAAATGCTAAATTGAATGGTTTGGCTATTGAGACCCACATTCTGAAAGACCGTGGGCTGTCGGCTTCAGTAGTTTTCTACTTTGGTTAATGCTAGGAAGCCGGCCTCCAGAATCATGTACTATAGAGTCTGGAAGGCATATGTCTCCTGGTGTGAATCCAGGGGTTGGCCCCCCAGAAAATATGTCCTAGGTAGGATTTTTGAATTCCTACAGATGGGATTAGAGATGAAGCTGGCCTTGAGTACTAACAAGGTCCAGGTGTCGGCCTTATCTGTATTTTTTTTTTTTTTTTTTTTTCAATGTCCACTTGCTTCACACTCTGGTTCATAAATTTGTTCAGGGGGTAACGCGGATTAATCCCCCAGTGAACCCTTGGCACTTAAATTTAGTCCTGTCGGCTTTACAAAAACAGCCTTTTGAGCCAATTCGAGATATTCTCTTGGTCCTCTTGATGAGGAAAATAGTTTTCTTGGTTGCCATATCTTCTGCAAGAAGAGTATCAGAGTTGGCTGCTCTTTCTTGTAAAGAGCCATATTTGATTATTCATAAGGATAAGGTTGTATTGCGTCCTCATCCTAAGTTCCTACCGAAGGTAGTATCAGGTTTTCATTTAAACCAGGATATTGTTTTGCCTTCATTTTTTCCAGAACCTCGTTCTGTGGAAGAAAAGTCACTACATTCTCTTGATGTGGTGAGAGCGGTCAAGGTCTATTTGAAAGTGACTGCTCAGATTCGTAAAACAGATGTTTTGTTTGTGTTGCCAGACGGTCCTAAAAGAGGACAGGCAGCGTCGAAATCTTATATTCCTAAATGGATTCGTCAAGTGATTGTTCAAGCTTATGGTTTAAAGGGGAAAATTCCTCCTCTTCATATTAAAGCGCACTCCACCAGGGGCTGTTGGTGCTTCTTGGGCGGTGCATCACCAGGCCTCTATGGCTCAGATCTGCAAGGCCGCGACTTGGTCTTCAGTCCATACATTTACCAGATTCTATCAAGTAGATGTAAAATGTCTTGAGGATATCGCCTTTGGGTGCAGTGTCCTGCAGGCTGCAATATGAGTCCTCTTTTGAGCCCTTCTTTTGTTGTGTCTCCCTCCCTTCAGTTGCTATTGCTATGGGACATCCCACATAGTAACTACTATGGCTCTGTGTCCTGTGATGTACGATAAGAAAATAGGATTTTTATAACAGCTTACCTGTTAAATCCTTTTCTTTAAAGTACATCAGGCGACACAGAGGTCCCTCCCTTCTTTGGTATACACGTGTATTGCTTTTCTACAAAACTGAGGAACTCCCAGTAGTGGGAGGGGTTATATCGGGAGTGCACTTTTTGTGAGCGTGCCAGTGTCCATCACCTAAAGGTGACCTATTAACCCACGTAGTAACTACTATGGCTCTATGTCCCATGATGTACTTCAAAGAAAAGGATTTTACAAGGAAGCTGTTATAAAAATCCTATTTTTTTTTTTTTTAAATGTGTGCAAAAAAGCCCTGCAAAAACATCTCTGGCAGCGAAGGGTTAACAGGCAGCTAATGGCTTTATTGATCAGTTTAATTTCAATTAAGGAATGTCTCTTTACTTGTGCAGTTGTAGGCCTGGTCACGGCTTAGGAATGTATCTTGCAGCGGATGGTCAATGACCAAGAAATGTCCGGAGTAATTACAGTTGAATAGATCAATCAGGGCACGTGAGCAGGACAGGTGAGGTCTTCCTGAGCAGATTAGGATTATTCCTCTGCACAGTCCCCGTCTCAGCCAGGTTTAGACAGTATTGCATCTGTAAATGTGGACTCTAAAGCCAAATGACCTACATAATTCTGTCTCTGCGGGGACGTACAGTGCAAGCACAGGTGGCGAGTCGGCGTTCGTCGGATTTCGCATGTTAACTTGTCACTGTGGGTTTATATGAGGGGAGACCGTCTGTGCTGGTGAAATGCGAGGCTGACAGTAGACGGGCGGATAAGTTCTCAGGCTTAGGGGGGCGAGCTGAGCAACCTGAGATGCGTTACCTAACCGCTTACTGGAGGCGGGCCTGAACAACCGACGCAGAGACATTTCCTTATGTAAAGGCAAGGCCAGGACATTGCAGTTCAAAGAGGGATTGCAGTGGAATTAAGGTATGCTTTTCCATAACTCCTTTCTAGGGCACAACTTTTTTTTTAATTTTATTTTTTTAGATTTTAGTTAAAGCAGAGAGAGGTTTAAACCTCTGTCGGATTTTAATTGCAGTCTGCCCCCCCCCCCCCCCCCCCCCACTGCAGAGATTTCCTCCACTCTCTTCCCATATGGTCACTGATACTGGAAGTAAACCTAATCTCCCCAATGCCAATACAGGTGGCAATAAGCACTTCCTTAATAAGGACTGTAAACCCTGTTGGGATTTTATTGGTGCCTGTGTGTCCATTTAAGGAGATTTTGCTAGCTTCCTTGGGAGTCATTGGAACGGGAAGTAATGCAAAATCTCCCCAGTTAAAGCGGTATTAAAGTCTTGTGTTTTTTTTTTTTTTTGTTTTTTTTTTGTACTTTCCTGCTCTGCGCAATGGTTTTGCACAGAGCAGCCCAGATCCTCCTCTTCTTCTCAGGTCCCTCACCAGTGCTCCTGGCCCCTCCCTCCTGCTGGGTTCCCCCACAGCAAACGGCTTGCTCTGGGGGCACCCAAGCAAGAGCGCTCCCGACCTGCGGCTGTGTGTGTCCATTAACACATGGAGCTGCGGCTTTGCTCAGGCCCCCCACCCCCCCCCCCCCCTTATCTCTTGATTGGCTCACTGGCTGCTGCCAAAATCCAATCAGGAGTGCTAGTGCCCAAAGAGAAAAGGCTTGCTGGATTGAGAGGGGGCTCAGGTAAGTATTAGGATGGGTGGGGGGGCGGGGTGCTGCACACCTTTTTACCTGCAGCCTGGGTTCACACTGTTGTGAACGCAGACATTCCATGTCATTCGCACCGCATTGCTGTGCAGATCACATGCAATGCCTGTGCAATGTGAATTCAGCCATATAGTGGTATGGCTGAACTCGCATTGGATTCGCACGAAAATGGTGCAGGAATTTTTTTTTTTTTTTTTTTTTTTTCCACTGCACTGGAATCGGATGGGTGTGAACACCCGTGCAATCCAATTCCTGTCCGAATTCACAGTTCTGCAAACTGATCTGAGGGTGTCATTAACTTTGTATTGATACCCGCAGCGGTTTGCAGAGTGCAGTGTGAACTGCCTGCGAGGGAGATGCAATGTGGGATCTGGCACTGGAATTGCGCTGGTTCCTGTATCACAATAGTGTAAACCCAGGCTCATGCATAGAATGCATGAAGATTAAAAAAAAACCTTGTGCTTTTAGAACCACTTGACCATGCAAGATCTAGGAACTTTTGTGCTCCTTATTTCCAAATAACAGCTGG
Organism: Aquarana catesbeiana; assembly: GCF_042186555.1. Classification (NCBI taxonomy): domain Eukaryota; kingdom Metazoa; phylum Chordata; class Amphibia; order Anura; family Ranidae; genus Aquarana; species Aquarana catesbeiana. The sequence continues at coordinate 21,476,994 of NC_133334.1, forward strand.
TTGTCAAGAGCCAAGAAATAGCTGGTTGTTAAGGGCGCTGGTGGGTGCTGCCTCCTTAACAACAAAGTGAAAGAGCCGGCACCCGCCGCGTTCTCTAACCACTTTGAATCACCTGCTCTCAGCGAGATTCCCTATTGGCAGTAGAATGTAAACAAAAGCGGACCCGGCATAAAAAATACAAAAAGCACTGTGTTGGTGGCGCCCCCCCCAATTCATATCAGGCCCATTTAAGGAAGCGGCGTGTGCCACCTTGATATACAGCATATTTTCACTACTAAAATACTGCATCTCTTTATAAAATGGCACATGCGGTATTTTAATAGCATGTTTTAGTCAATTGCAAAAAAAACCCAAAAAAGCTATGGGCTATTTTTTTTTTTTTTTTTTTTTAATGAATTGGGCTCCGTGTGTCTGTTTTCCCTCCTCTCTCCCACTACCTGGAACTGTCCTGCAGATTTTGTCCTCCTAACTTTCCATTTCATTTTATGTTGTTGTTATATTGTCACTTGGGTGGTGGGGCCTATTCATTTGCAAATACTAACTTTCAAAAAGCCTGTGGGGGCGGTTATAACGGAGCAGGAAACTGACGTGAGCCACATTACCTAAGCAGATAGACCAGTTTTCAGGTCTCCTATGCTATCCAGGCCAGTTTCTGTTTCAGAGTGAAATAGAAACTGGCTGCAAAGTCTGCAACTGATTACAGCGGCACTAAACCCTCCTATCCTTTACAGCCAAGGAAGCTGCCATCTTTCTTTCTTCTTCTTTTTTTTTTTTTTTTTTTTATTTTTTTTTTTATTTATTTTTTTTTTTAAATTGCCAAAAATGAAAAACGCCTGTAAACGAAACGCGGCTAAGTGCAAATAAGGCCTCATGTACACTGCTGCTGGTAAACAAACGTTTTGGAGCAGTTGGGCAATTTTTTTTCAAATGCCCCTGAATTCTCCTCTGTTATCTTATCAGTACATGTACACAGGGTCGTTTCTAGGCAGTTGAGTTTAGACGCTGAGTTTAGAAGCATTCTAAATGCAGTAAGGGTCCTTTCACACGGGACGGATCCGTGCTGATACGCCCCGTGAACACCCGCTTGCTCAGCGGGGATCGCTCCGTTGATCCCCGCTAAGCCAGTGGATGACAGGGTGGTCCCTGCACAATGTGCAGGGACCGCCCTGTCAGATCTCCGCTCTCCCCTATGGTGTCCGTGTTCATCCGATCCGCTCTGCAGACGGATAGAAAAATAGGATTTTCCTCCGTCTGCAGAATCAGACCATAGCGGGGATGGATGATATCGGGTGTCAGCGGATGTACATCCGCTGACACCCGCTATCCCATAGGGATGCATGTATGTCCGTATTTTATCCGAAAACGGATGGATGAAATTCGGACATACTGTCCGCACGTTTGAAAGGGGCCTAACTCGCGCTTAGACATGTTTCGTTTTACAGGCGTTTTTCATTTCTGGCTATTTTGAAGAAAAATTTTTTTTTTTTTTTTTTTCTCAACGTGGCATGTAAACACTGCAAAACGGACATTTAAAAGTGGGTTACTATCTGTCAAGTTAAATCGTTCAGGAGAGGTTGTGTGCCCCTTGCCGCGTTTGGCGCTTGAAATACCTCAACTCAGCTTCTGAACCCTTTTTTTTTTTTTTTTTTTTTTTTTTTTTTTGCATTCCAAAAAAAGCCTCTAAACTCAGATGCCTAGAAACGAGTGTAAACACATGTACTGAGAAGATAACATAGAGGAGAGTTCAGGAACAGTTGAAAAAAATGCCCAACTGATCCTAAACATCCGTTTACCAGCAGCCATGTACATGAGACCTTAGGCTTCATGTACACGGGATGTTGTTCAACCTCTCCTGAACAATTTGACTTGACAGCTAGAAACTGGCGTCTAAAAACGACCGTTTAGCCGCGTTTACGTCTAAAAAAAAAAAAAAAAAAAAAAAAAAAAAAAAAAAATTCACTACATGTCTTGGGCAGTAAGGCCTTGCATGTGTTGAGCCAGGCAGAGTATGGCTCTGTGGGCTAGACTTGATATGAGACCGTACAGACCAGTCTTCAAACAATTGTGACTTGGGTTACTTGCTGCCAAGTCTATTGAGATTCCAGTCCTTTTTATTAGTTGCAGTCTCCATCAGTTAAAAGTTCAGCGATAGTTCGGCTGACAGTCACATGACGGCCGCTACTTCCTGCTCCGAGCCGACATACAGCATGCCATGTGACTCTTCCAATGGTAATCTACTTTCCTTGAGGCTATGTTCTGGTGGGTTTGATCAGTATGTATAGTAAATAGGGTATCTCTTCAGAGAACAGGGTCCTAAGGACGGGGAAGAACTTGTCCGTTTTTTTTTTTTTTTTTTTTCTATATTGGATAATGCTCCTCATATTAATTTTAAAATTTCAAGTAAGTGTAAAGTATGTGTAATTTTCAAACCACATTTGTCCATTTATCAAATGTACAAAGAATTTCCATACGAATATTTTTGTTCAAAAATCGATACGTATGGCCAACATAAAACATTTAGTTGCAGAAACTAGTTATGGTTGAACCAGATGGACTTGTGTCTGTATTCTGTGTATACTGACATGTATGGACGGTGTACTGAGCTGTATGTGTGCTGTACTGTGTATACTGACATGTATGGACGATGTACTGAGCTGTATTCTGTGCTGTACTGTGTATACTGACATGTATGGACGGTGTACTGAGCTGTATTCTGTACTGTGTATACTGACATGTATGGATGGTGTACTGAGCTGTATGTGTGCTGTACTGTGTATACTGACATGTATGGACGGTGTACTGAGCTGTATTCTGTGCTGTACTGTGTATACTGACATGTATGGACGGTGTACTGAGCTGTATTCTGTGCTGTGTATACTGACATGTATGGACGGTGTACTGAGCTGTATGTGTGCTGCACTGTGTATACTGACATGTATGGACGGTGTACTGTGCTGTGCTGTACTGTATATACTGACATGTATGGACGGTGTACTGTGCTGTACTGTATATACTGACATGTATGGACGGTGTACTGAGCTGTATGTGTGCTGCACTGTGTATACTGACATGTATGGACGGTGTACTGTATATACTGACATGTATGGACGGTGTACTGAGCTGTATTCTGTGCTGTACTGGGTATACTGACATGTATGGACGGTGTACTGAGCTGTATTCTGTACTGTGGATACTGACATGTAAACAGATAATGCATTCTGTATGCAGGCCAACTAATTGGCTGACCAACTAATCGATTATGAAAATTGCTGTCAACAATTTACATAAATTATGCCAATTAGTTGTTTCAGCTCTAGACTGGAACAAATTGTCTAATTTCTTCTATTAGACAATCTTCAATATTGGCACCGGATGTGATTTGTTTTAACATTGACATCATAAGTTGCTGAAGGCTTTCTAGGTTTTCCACAGACATGTGTTTCTGCTTTATAGTGTTGTAAGACTACGGTACTACTTGTATAGTATTGTCTTGTCTTGCCTTGTTCACATGGGACATACTACAGTGTACAGCCATGCCAGGGACATGTTTTCGCATGCGGGGCGCTACGCAGCAGCTGCGCAGACAATAATGCTGCTCCCAGTTTAACACTTGTGCATGGTCCTGAGCACACTGTGTTCAGGGCCGTGCACCCGCACAGATGTCAAATTTGGGAGCAGCGACACGGTCTTTGCAGCTGCTGTGTGTGGGGGGCGCCCTGTGTGAAATGAGGCACCCTGTGTGAGTGGGGGGGGCGCCCTGTGTGAGTGGGGGGGGCGCCCTGTGTGAGTGGGGGGGCGCCCTGTGTGAGTGAGGGGGGCGCCCTGTGTGAGTGAGGGGGGCGCCCTGTGTGAGTGGGGGGGCGCCCTGTGTGAGTGGGGGGCGCCCTGTGTGAGTGGGGGGCGCCGCCCTGTGTGAAATGAGGCACCCTGTGTGAGTAGGGGGGGCGCCCTGTGTGATATGAGGCGCCCTGTGTGAGTGGGGGGGCGCCCTGTGTGAGTGGGGGGGCGCCCTGTGTGAGTGGGGGGCGCCGCCCTGTGTGAAATGAGGCACCCTGTGTGAGTAGGGGGGGCGCCCTGTGTGATATGAGGCGCCCTGTGTGAGTGGGGGGCGCCCTGTGTGAGTGTGGGGGCGCCCTGTGTGAGTGTGGGGGCGCCCTGTGTGAGTGTGGGGGCGCCCTGTGTGAGTGGGGGGGGCGCCCTGTGTGAAATGGGGCCGCCCTGTTGCAGGAATGTGTGCAAAATTATGCACTTTCCCACAGAGCACAGAAATGTGCTGAGCTATGGTAGACGCACAGCAGCTTTATCGCAAAAAGGGAAGAAATTTGTGTATGGCCGGCCTTTGGGCTCGGATTTTAGAGTTGCCTCATTATGATGCTGTATCGTTGGGTCTTGTTAACACATATCACTACCTAAACACATAACTACTTTATGATCATGTTGTTATGAAGTGCCTGGTATATCCAGTTCAGGGAATAGACTGGCAGCAGTGCATTAAGTTAGATTTGTAGAGAGGGACTGTGTGTGCTCAGAACAGGCCTTCAGAGAATAATTATATTACTGGAAGTGAGGAATATATTTATCCCATTGCCTGAGCTGGCCGGCATTTGTCGAAGGAATACAGAGAACGCAGTTTTGCAATCCAGACGATCTCGTGATCTGCCAGTGATGATGGACGGGACTAATGTAAGATTACATGCTCCATAATCATTTCACAGACTCTATTTTAAGTCTGACTGCCAAAGCAGAACTATAGTCTCCCCATTATAGTCGCTATAGTCTCCCCATTATAGTCGCTATAGTCTCCCCATTATAGTCGCTATAGTCTCCCCATTATAGTCGCTATAGTCTCCCCATTATAGTCGCTATAGTCTCCCCATTATAGTCGCTATAGTCTCCCCATTATAGTCGCTATAGTCTCCGTATTGTCAGTAATGTTTTTCATTTCAATATTTAAAGTATTACTAAACCCACAACAGTAAAATCAGTCTGTATATGCAGTAAAGCATGCTTGTTATACCCACTCTGGAACCTAAGGGGTTAATCCTCTGCAGTGTGTAAAAAGGCTGTTTGATCCTGTCTTCTCTGATCCTCCCCTTCTGTTGTCCCCAATCCATCTCCTGATAGTACAGAGCCTTGGGAGTCACTCTGCACATGCTCAGTTTGGTGTGTATTGCTAGACAGACAGGTTTTTTGTTTTTTTTTCTTTTTCTTTTTCTTCTTGGGAGGGTGCATTTGACCAGCACAGGGCCAGTCAGCGCTGTCCAGACAGAGAGTCAGGGTCCTGCAGTCTCATAGGACAGTCAGGGAGAATGAAAACGCCTCCTACGAGCTTTAACCAGACACTGATAGAAGTCACAAGACTGCTATATACCGCTGATGAGAAAAGGTATTTATCAGTTTTATGTTTACTAAAATGATTGCATTTCTATGTTCTGTGTACTGTGGGAGACCAGATACAGTGAGTGCAGAGTCCTGGGGAGACCAGATACAGTTACATAGGTTACATAGTAGGTGAGGTTGAAAAAAGACACAAGTCCATCAAGTCCAACCTATGTGTGTGATTATGTGTCAGTATTACATTGTATATCCCTGTATGTTGCGGTCATTCAGGTGATTATCTAATAGTTTCTTGAAGCTATCAATGCTCCCCGCTGAGACCACCGCCTGTGGAGGGGAATTCCACATCCTTGCCGCTCTTACAGTAAAGAACCCTCTACGTAGTTTAAGGTTAAACCTCTTTTCTTCTAATTGTAATGAGTGGCCACGAGTCTTATTAAACTCTCTTCTGCGAAAAAGTTTTATCCCTATTGTGGGGTCACCAGTACAGTATTTGTAAATTGAAATCATATCTCCTCTCAAGCGTCTCTTCTCCAGAGAGAATAAGTTCAGTGCTCACAACCTTTCCTCATAACTAAGATTCTCCAGACCTTTTATTAGCTTTGTTGCCCTTCTTTGTACTCGCTCCATTTCCAGTACATCCTTCCTGAGGACTGGTGCCCAGAACTGGACGGCATACTCCAGGTGCGGCCGGACCAGAGTCTTGTAGAGCGGGAGAATTATCGTTTTATCTCTGGAGTTGATCCCCCTTTTAATGCCAATATTCTGTTTGCTTTATTAGCAGCAGCTTGGCATTGCTGAGCCTATCATCTACTAGGACCCCCAGGTCCTTTTCCATCCTAGATTCCCCCAGAGGTTCTCCCCCCAGTGTATAGATTGCATTCATATTTTTGCCACCCAAATGCATTATTTTACATTTTTCTACATTGAACCTCATTTGCCATGTAGTTGCCCACCCCATTAATTTGTTCAGCTCTTTTTGCAAGGTGTCCACATCCTGCGGAGAAGTTATTGCCCTGCTTAGCTTAGTATCGTCTGCAAATACAGAGATTGAACTGTTTATCCCATCCTTCAGGTCGTTTATAAACAAATTAAATAGGATTGGTCCCAGCACAGAACCCTGGGGAACCCCACTACCCACCCCTGACCATTCTGAGTACTCCCCATTTATCACCACCCTCTGAATTCGCCCTTGTAGCCAGTTTTCAATCCATGTACTCACCCTATGGTCCATGCCAACGGACCTTATTTTGTACAGTAAATGTTTATGGGGAACTGTGTCAAATGCTTTTGCAAAATCCAGATACACCACGTCTATGGGCCTTCCTTTATCTAGATGGCAACTCACCTCCTCATAGAAGGTTAGTAGATTGGTTTGGCAAGAACGATTCTTCATGAATCCATGCTGATTACTGCTAATGATATCGTTCTTATTACTAAAATCTTGTATATAGTCCCTTATCATCCCCTCCAAGAGTTTACATACTATTGATGTTAGGCTAATTGGTCTGTAATTCCCAGCTATGTATTTTGGGCCCTTTTTAAATATTGGTGCTTTTCTCCAATCAGCTGGTACCATTCCAGTCAATAGACTGTCTGTAAAAATTAGGAACAACGGTCTGGCAATCACTTGACTGAGTTCCCTAAGTACCCTCGGATGCAAGCCATCTGGTCCCGGTGATTTATTAATGTTAAGTTTCTCAAGTCTAATTTTAATTCTGTCCTCTGTTAACCATGGAGGTGCTTCCTGTGTTGTGTCATGAGGATAAACACTGCAGTTTTGGTTACTGAAGCCCCCCGATTCACTCGTAAAGACTGAGGAGAAGAATAAATTCAATACCTTTGCCATCTCCCCATCCTTTGTAACCAGATGTCCTTCCTCATTCTTTATGGGGCCAATATGGTCTGTCCTCCCTTTTTTACTGTTTACATACTTAAAGAATTTTTGGGGATTTTTTTTTTGCTCTCCTCCGCTATGTGTCTTTCATGTTCTATCTTAGCCATCCTAATTGCACCCTTACATTTCTTGTTGCATTCTTTATAAAGTCTGAATGCTGAGGATGATCCCTCAACCTTGTATTTTTTGAAGGCCTTCTCCTTTGCTTTTATATGCATTTTTACATTGGAGTTAAGCCATCCAGGATTTTTGTTCGCTCTTTTAAATTTATTACCCAATGGGATACATTGGCTAATGCCCTTACTTAATATGCTCTTAAAGCAAACCCATCTCTCCTCCGTATTCTTTGTTCCTAAAATGTTATCCCAATTTATGCCTTTTAGCAAGGTTTGTAGTTTAGGGAAGTTGGCTCCTTTTGAAATTCAGTGTCTTTGTGTTCCCTTCATGTTTCCTATTTGTGTGATTTATACAGTGAGTGCAGAGTCCTGGGGAGACCAGATACAGTGAGTGCAGAGTCCTGGGGAGACCAGATACAGTGAGTGCAGAGTCCTGGGGAGACCAGATACAGTGAGTGCAGAGTCCTGGGGAGACCAGATACAGTGAGTGCAGAGTCCTGGGGAGACCAGATACAGTGAGTGCAGAGTCCTGGGTTTAGTAACACTTTAAAGTGGAGTTCCACCCATATAGAAGTCAGCAGCTACAAAAAGTGTAGCTGCTGACTTTTATTCACCCTCTGCGGCACCGGCATTGTCACTGGGTACCCGGCTGTGGATTCACAGCTGGGCACACATTGCGCATGCATAAGCCGTGCTTCTCACTGTGACTGGCCGGGCAATCATCTGGGACCTGTTGCGTGCCGAGAGGGAGGGGGAGAGGTGAACTTGCTTCTGGCACCGTGTTGCCCCGGGAGGAAGTGGGAGCTGGATCCTTCTAAAAAGAAGGTATCGGGGGGCCCCCCCCCCGCCACAAAAAAAATGACATGCCAGATGTGGCATGTCAGGGGGTCGCCTGCATTTAAAGCGGAAGTTCAATTTTTGGGTGGAACTCCGCTTTAAAGTAGAACTATAGGCAAAACTTCATTTTTTATTTATTTTTTTCCATTTTAGAGCAAGAGAGGGTTATAACATATTGAAAAAAGGAAAACATGAACACCCAGAGGCTAGCTCTCAAAAACTTGTTTATTAAATAAAGTTACAGAGGCATACGTGTGAAAAACAAGTGTCCGACTTCACGCACCCCCTAAAAACACGAACCAGCCTCCAGATTCCATGTCCCGACCCTCCCATTTTTGGGGGGGGGGTTGGGGGGTTTGTTTTATGGGAGGGTCGGGACATGGAGGCTGGTTCGTGTTTTTAGAGGGTGCGTGCAATCTGTAGTGAAGACGGACACTTGTTTTGCACATGCATGCCTCTGTTGCTGTTGTATCTTTATTAAATAAACACGTTTTTGGGAGCCCCTGGGTGTTCACGTTTTCCTTATTTCTTTTCTTTTTTCAATAATATATATATGCCCTGTGAATACACCCTGCCCCTATGTTGGGCAGCACCCCAATTCTAATATAATATCTTTTTATTTTTATGAAGGGAGGGTTATAACCCATGTCAGAATTTTTTTTTTTTTTTTTTTTTTTTTCTGCCATCTGTGTCTCATTGCGGCGATTTCCCTTCACCTCCTGTCCCATAGCCAAATGGGAAATGAGAGGAAATCCCTGCTAATTAAGGGAATTCCTGGGAGGCAGGCCCATGTCACCAGAACTAGTGTCCCCATTGGAAGATTTCCCCAATATTACTTTTCTGGTGACAACCCAAAATTTGGCATTTTCTTTTACTTTCACTTTGAATGATAATTGTAAACCGGACAAATAGTGAAGATGAATCTCCCTAACGGAGGCACAGACAGCAATAAAAAAAAAGTGACAGGGGGTCTAATCCCTCTCCACTCTATCCAAAACTAAAAAAAAAAAAAAAAAAAAAAAAAGTTTTGCCTTTTTAGTTATACTTTAACCACTTCCCGTCTGGCCTATAGCAGAATGACGGCTGGGCGGTGGTTCATTTATCCTGACTGGGTGTCATATGAGGTCCAGCAGGATAACTGCCTGCTGCGCGCCCGTGGGGGCCTGCATCGCGGCGATCGGTTGTGTGGTGTGTCAGTCTGACGCACCGCTACACCCATCTCGGTAAAGAGGCTCTTTACCACGTGATCAGCCGTGTCCAATCACGGCCGATCATGATGTAAACAGGAAGAGCCGTTGATCGGCTTTTCCTCACTCGCATCTGACAAACGTGAGTAGAGGAGAGCCGTGTGGCGGCTCTCCTGACGGGGGGGTGTGTGCTGATTGTTTATCAGTGCAGCCCCCCTTCGGGTGCCCACACAGGACCACCAGGGAAGCCCCAAACATGTGGATGGCCAGGTACGTACCCCATGGCCATCCACATATACAAAAATATGCCAATCAGTGCCCACTAATGGTCAGGAAGGTGTTACAAGTGCCCGGTATTGAAGTGGTTAAGCAAAATTCCAGCCAAAAAAAAAAAAAAAAAAAGTTGCAACGGCCACCATTTTATTCCCTACGGCAGTGATGGCGAACCTTGGCACCCCAGATGTTTTGGAACTACATTTCCCATGATGCCCGCGCACTCTGCAGTGTAGTGGAGCATCATGGGAAATGTAGTTTCAAAACATCCGGGGGGGGGCCAAGGTTCACCATCACTGCCCTACGTACGGTCTCTGCTAAAAAAAAAAAAAACATATATAATGTTTGGGGGTTCTGAGTAATTTTCTAGCAAAAAATGATGATTTTTACATGTTCGTAGACAAATATCAGAATTGGCCCGGTAGGCAAATAGTTAATAACCAATCTTCACTCGAAAAAAATAAAAATAACACTGAAGAAGGCATGATTCTGCAGCAACACTTGTGCAAACCGCGGCGAATGTCCTGCCAAAGAGCAGTTTACTGGTCACAAAAGCCTTTCCTGTGCTGCTTGCCTTGTTTTTGTTGATTTGTGGTCAGCTTAGATATGTACTGTATGTGTGATGGCAGAATAGTTCCTTAGGGAGCTCGGTGCAGCGCGTGTGCACAGAGCAAAGATCGCTCTTCAGTCCAGTCTGTAAACATGTTTTTTTCTAGGAATGGGTGGTAAAGTATTCTAGGAAGGTAACTGACTCTGGGGCACACGTGCTCCGGGCACCGCACTGTGCAGGCAACTGATCGGCTGGGATTTCATGAATGGTATGTTTGCCTTTCCCCACTCCGGGTTCTCTCTTCATATGGCAGCTGATTTTAAAACTAGCAGGGGGGGGGGCGGGGGTTGTAGTGTAAGATGACGGCGTTTACAAGACTGGAGGGTTTTATTACTTGCACTGCATTTCTAATATCTCGACACAATGGCTGTTTTAAAGGTGGGCTTGTTTGTTGTAATTTACAGCTGAATGTCAGGAAGGCAGCATAAAAAAAAAATGTAATGGTGGATTTATTTAAAAAAAAAAAAAAAAAAACAAAATTGTATTTTTAAGTAGGGATGCACCGATACAATTTTTTTTTTTTTTTTTTTTTTGAGTACTCGCCAATGCCAATTACCGATACCTACCGCAACTTTTTTCTTTTTTGTTTTCACTTCAGTTGTCAGCAATGGTACAAACCATTGAAAAGTTATTTACAAATCAAATAAAGTGTTTTTTTTGTTTTTAATTTTACGCTTTTTCAATGTGAAATGTGTAAATATATGTTAACATACATGCGCAAAAATATTCACTAACAAAGCAAATTGAAAAAAAAGTTTTAATTGTTTATCGTTTATAAAATTAGACGTGAACAAAAAAACAGGAAAATAATTAAATGGAGGAGAATAGGGAGTTAATTAAGGCTGATTAGAGTAAATTGAGGGTTAATAAGGGGTTAAACAGAGGATCCCTTTGATCTGCAGATGAAGAAACAGAAAGATACAAAAAGAAACAATGTTTCTTTTTATTTTAGTGTTTCAGTGGCTGAGCAATGTTGTTAATAAACATTGCCAACTGCTTTTTTTTTTCACAGCTCCAATTACCGGACTTCTTTAACAATTTAGCTGTCAACAGGGGAGACCCCACTGACACGCCAAGGAACAGAGCCTGAAAGTATCGGTTTTGGGTATCAGGGGATTTGCATGATTACCGATTCGTGTGCAAATACTCGGTATCGGTACCAATACTAGTATCTCTGCAACCCTAATTTTAAGTGGAAAAGATGTAAGTGCCCAAATGTGTCCTTGTAGCCCTGTGTTGTAGGGGCCTGGACAGCAACGTCTATGTAAAAATTAAACTCCCCACTAAAGCCAGCCATAGAAGGTATGATTTTTTTATTTTATTGTTTTGTAGTTGCAGGAAAGAAAATCCACTGGATTCCCCCATCAACACAGCCAGTGTTGATGGGGGGGGGGGGGGATCCTTCTTGAGTGCCGGTTCACACAGGGGCGGCACGACTTGCAGGTCGCCTCAGCGAGGCGACCTGCAAACGACTTCTGAGGCGACTTGCAAAACGACTTCTGTATAGAAGTCTATGCAAGTCGCCCCAAGTCGCCCCCAAAGTAGTACAGGAACCTTTTTCTAAGTCGGAGCGACTTGCGTCGCTCCTATTAGAACGGTTCCGTAGCACAGAACGGGAGGCGACTTGTCAGGCGACTAGGTCGCCTGACAAGTCGCCCCTATGTGAACCGAGCCTGAGGAGCTATTGTGTGGGGGGGGGGGGGGGGGGGGAGCCATTCCAGCCAGGAGAACACACACTAACTATTGCTGGCAGGTATAGCATGAAAATTCTAACAGGCTGGTTGTACCCAAGTTGATCACATAGTTCAAATCTCGGCCAGTCCCTGCTGGAGATTCAGCCTGTCTATGGCCGGCTTAACATTCACCTATCAAGGCATCTTTTCCCGTCTAATAATCCTCTAATCTATTCTTTCTTGTCTGGTACCACTCCGGCTTCTTATCTCTTGGGATCACCTATAATTAGATCTCCATGTCATGATTCCAGGTTCTCTTTTAGCCTCTTTTGTAGTTCTTCGTGTTTTCTTCTCACCTTCAGCATGTTCCAGTTGGCCAGTAATGTAAAGATAGAGGGAGGTGCTGCGCTAATCCATCACATAAGGTGCAAATCAATAAAAATAAATGTGTAAATAAGGTTAAAAACCACTAAAATAGACCATTCGTATCGTAGCTGGATGAAATGAAATGTAAGGTGCAAGAATGGGCAGTCGCTCACAGGGTCACTATATAATAATTAGTGAGAATGAACGGCCTAAAAAACACCTGAATAATGACAGCTAAAAAATATTGAAATTCCCATACTATAAGTAAGGGAAAAAAACTGGCACGATATATAATAATCAATGTGACGTCATAACCAAAGTGCAGCATGCAAACATCAAAAAAGGTTATCGCCAAAACTATGTGACATATAAAACACTCCAATTACTATGTGTAAAATATGTGCAAATCTCTGCAATAAACTGAAAATAGAAGGGCCAAAGGTGTGACAGTATATAAATCAATAAATGTGGCTAAATACAATGAAGATGCGACAAAGTTCATATGTGCAAATAGCAATGTACAAAATTCTAGTGTAGATGGAAACTGGGTGAAAAATGGATAAATAAAACTACAAATCAAACAATGCAAAACAGTTCATATGTGCAAAATCGCAAAAGTGGTGATGATAGAGTCAAAATGACAATTCTTTTGAATGAATAGAAAAGTTACACTGTGCAGTGCTCAAACTAACACAAAGTAGTGACTCCTCTTCATGTACCAATCACACAATAGTGAGCAGTGGCCTCTTACCTTACGGTAATGAGGAAATAGCATTTGATGTATGTCGGTAGGGGCTACCTCCCCTTGTAATCCTGAACCCTGTGTGAGCCCTACAGGGTTTGGTCCCTCAGTGGATATGGAGGAGGTAAGACAAAGGAGGATACCCAATAGTGTAATATTGTTTGAACACTAGTAATCTTTATTCCAAAAAATCAACTTCAGGGTACTCGCATACATAACAGTATAAACGGCATTGAATCCGACGAGCGGCGAGCTCGTTTGTCCACGTCAGAGCAGAGCGCCTATCCCGTCCCTACGCGTGACGTCACCAACACACGTGACTTCATCAGTAATTGTAGGGGATGGGTCAAAAGCAGGGTGTTTGTTTCCTCAAACAATAGGTGCAGGTAGCCCCCCCCCCCCCTTCCGAGTTGCCCCTAGTCTCTGCCCACCTCCTGAGCACCGTTCCTTGGTTCCACCCTCTGCCTACCCCCCAGTACCACCCCCTTTTTAGAGAATATAGAACCAAGTATCATTTTGTGGTGCTAACTAATTTTGTATAGAAATTATCAATGCTAGCAAGAAAAGCTGTACAATAGACCGGCCCCCTTCATGCAACAATAGATAGATTTTCCAACAGACAGCGTTAACAGACCCCTCATTCCAACAGTAGATCATTCCCAGCAACAATAGACCCCTGCTAGCAACAGTAGACCTCCCAGCAATAATAAACCCCTCCTTCAACAGTAGACCCCCTCCCCCCAGCAACAAAAGATCCCTCCCCCCAGCAACAATAGACCCCCCCCCCCCCCAGCACACCCCACCACTCCTTATCTTGCATACATTCAATGCTGGAGGTGACGGATCTGCATTCCCATTTAAAAGAAGTCCTGGTCAAAAAATATGAAAAAGGCAGATAGGAAACGGTAAAGGAGAAGTACAGGGAAAGCTTGATTGGCCGTACTTCTATGGATCACAGGAGGGCAGTTTGTTTTTTCACTTCTGTGACCCGTTTTCAGCAGGGAGCGGGCTGAAGTCCGCTCTCTGCTGACGTCAGAGTTGGGAACCGCACAGATCCCTGGATTCCCTTTCGGCTCAGCAAGCCACTGAGAGCCTGAGCCGGCCGCTCCGGCCCCCTCCACAGCCCAGCGCCGCAGTGAGCATGGGGGGCAGAGCAGAGAGCTGTGAGAACCAAGTGATTGGTGGTGTTTGATCGCTCAGTTCTCAATGTGGAGGTGCTGGGGACAGATGCAGCATCCACCTAGGTAAGTATGAATCCAAAAAAAAAAAAAGAAAAACCCATACATCTCTTTTAAAGCCATTCTGTTGTAAAAAAAAAAATCTAGAACATGGCCACCCTGTTAAAGAATTATATAAATACTTCCCTTTTCTGGCAGGTGCCAAAGCGTTCCAGGTGCCTCTGCTGTCTGACACTTCTTCAGGGTGTGCCGGGACCGTGTGTCCTCCACTGGGCGCTGTGGTCCTCCCTGCAGACCCCTCTATCCTTGCAACACACAGTAATGAGGTAGGGCCAACAGGAAGAACCACAGTGCCCAGTAGGGAGGTAAACTGTCAGACCCATCCAGAAGTTTTTAATGGCAGAGAAGCTCATAACGCTTCAAGAGAGCAAAGATTTAGGGTGCTTTCACCCTTGCGAATGTACCCCGTTTTGTACAGGAATCCCAGCAGGGGTTTCTGTGATTGGCAGCGATCACATGCGAGTGATCAGCCCTGGATGCAGACTGCCTGCGTTCAGGGCCGATCGCTGCGGGGAGCTGGCAACCTCCCATTGCTTTTAATGGGGATGCCTCTCCCAGCTAATTGTGGGAACCCCCCCTCCCCTCGCTGGGGTTCTCGAATATAATCGCAGGCAGGGTGCGTTCACAAGTGTGAATGGACCCTTAACGATCCCACCTGCTGGAAAGGCAAGTATTCATTTTCTTCTTTTACCAGGTTGCTGTGTTCTTCTTTTTTTTTTTTTTTTTTTAGAGCTTGCTGTCCGAGTCCCCCAGAGATATATAAGAAAGAGGTGGAAGATCTTCCTTTTTTTTGGGGGTTGACCGACCCCTTTTAGATATTTTATCCAACAATGTCTGTCTGCACAGCTTCCCAAAGTGTAACTTGTCCATCACTGTGAATTCAGACCACCTATGTAGACAGCAAATGTTTGGGGGGGGGGGGGGGGGGGGTGGGGGGGAGATGTCTGGGTACCAATCTGATTACGCACCATTCGCTTGCTTTCATTTTGCATGTCCTCTTGGGTTTTAATCGATACCTCTGTTTTATATATAGGTCATGTGTGCTTGTGGAGAAGTAATGTGAGGAAGCTGGGAGTGGCATGGCCGGACGTTCTCATCCATACGACAGTAACTCCAGTGATCCAGAGAACTGGGATCGCAAATTGTGTAATAGACCTCGCAAACTTTACAAGCACTCAAGGTAGGTCCTGCAAAGTCATTGTACGTTTTCCGATACCTTTATTTCCTCCTGGGTCTGTTGAGTGGGTGGCTGTGATAAGATTACCAATCAATCTGGTGACTTTCATTTACCGTTCCTGTTAATTGTTAACTCGGCTGTTTGCGTTTATTTCAGTTCTTTGGAAAACTCATTTGTCTTGCGCCGTGTTACTAAAATGTCATGTCATGCTATCCTGATTGTTACAGGTTAGGACGGAATTCCCGGGAAAAAGTCAGTTTATATACACCATATGGCTGAACAGGTGTGCACACCAGACCGTCACACCTTGTTGGACTTGGTATTCCAAAACCATCAATATGTAGCCGGTATCCCATAAGCCAGACATCGCTGCAAAGTCACTTTAACCACTTCAAGACCGCCCACCGCATATACACTGCGGCAGGGCGGCTCTATTGCACAAAACAACGTACCTGTACGTTTCGCGCACTAGATACCGTGAGCGCGACCGCTGCACGGAGGGGGAGCCAGTCCGCAGACCAATATCCGCCGGCCACCCATGATTGCTCCACAGAGAGGCAGAACAGGGAGCTGATGTAAACAAAGCAGATCCCTGTTCTGACAGGGAAGTACACAGAGATCTTCTGTTCCTAGTAACCAGGAACAGTGATCTCTGTGTTCTTCCTGTCAGTCCACCCCCCACAACACACAGTTAGAAAACAGCACTGCTACTCATACCGATGCTGGGGGGGGGGGGTTAATATTGCATTCACTGACACCAGTGTTGGGGGTTATTCTCGCAGTCGGCGCTGGCACCAGTGTTGGGGAGTTATTCTCGCAGTGGGCGCTGGCACCAGTGTTGGGGAGTTATTCTCGCAGTGGGCGCTGGCACCAGTGTTGGGGGTTATTCTCGCAGTGGGCGCTGGCACCAGTGTTGGGGGTTATTCTCGCAGTCGGCGCTGGCACCAGTGTTGGGGGTTATTCTCGCAGTCGGCGCTGGCACCAGTGTTGGGGGTTATTCTCGCAGTCGGCGCTGGCACCAGTGTTGGGGGTTATTCTCGCAGTCGGCGCTGCCACCAGTGTTGGGGGTTATTCTCGCAGTCGGCGCTGCCACCAGTGTTGGGGGTTATTCTCGCAGTCGGCGCTGCCACCAGTGTTGGGGGTTATTCTCGCAGTCGGCGCTGGCACCAGTGTTGGGGGTTATTCTCGCAGTCGGCGCTGGCACCAGTGTTGGGGGTTATTCTCGCAGTCAGCGCTGGCACCAGTGTTGGGGGTTATTCTCGCAGTCGGCGCTGGCACCAGTGTTGGGGGTTATTCTCGCAGTCGGCGCTGGCACCAGTGTTGGGGGCTCTTATTGCAGGCGCTGGCACCAGTGATGACTCCAAATTTTGCAGTATGTTGCAAAAAATGCAGCAGTTTGCATAGTTATAGTCAGATCTTCTTTTTTTTTTTTTTTCACAGGTAATGGGATTTTTCCATTCCTAGATGTGAATAGTATTTGCTCAGTCATATGGTATTTATTATTATTATTATTATTATTATTATTATTATTTTTTTTTTTAGTTTTTCACATTTAGTCGCCTTTTTACAGTAAATTTTATATACCGGTTGGCACTGGCTAGTCATTGGATTTAGGATGGGAAAGATGAATAAAATAAAGTGGATAGGCTCCCTCATGCTCCGCTCTCTGTAATGTGTAACTTATGCAGTACATTCCTACTTGCTGAACTGTGATCAATACCGCTTTCCAAGAATATCCGTGCCGGCCGCAGCTTCTATGTGGGTATGGTGTTACATAAAACCACCGGGGTTTGCATTATTTCTCTTCTGTTAATCCTTTTTTTTTTTTTTTTTTTTTATGTTAAAATGATCTTTACCCCAAAGTAATTCAAAAGAAAAAGAAGTGTAAATATACTGTGCAAATATGCAAAACTTTTCTTTAATATTTATGCTAAGTGTGGCAAAAGTACGTTTTTGTAGTTGAGTCATGTTAAGCATGATGTGATTCATTGCACTTTCCCCTTCTCTGTAGCATGAACACTTTTTTTTTTTTTTTTTTTATGCTTCCCCTTCCTCAAACTTGCAAGTCTTAGCATCTCCATTCACCATTTCATGCATCTCTGCAGCGGCTCTGGTGCGAATTGTGCAGGAGCCCCGTGCGTCTTTTGGTCTGTTTCAGACCAAAATCCGGACCTGAAAGGGATCAAAAGACACACCAGAGCCGTCTTGGAAATGTGTCAACCGGCTCCATAGAGAGCCAGTCACAATCTCCTATGTGAATTGGATGCGGAGAAACCCACATCCAATTCACAATAGTGTGAACCCAGCCTTAAAGTGATTGTAAAGTCTTGTTTTTTTTTTTTGTTATTATAGAAAAAAAAAAACATGTCATACTTACCTGCACTGTTGCAGTGGTTTTGCACAGAGCAGCCCAGATCCTCCTCTTCTCGGGTCCCTCTTCGGCTCTCCTGGCCCCCTCCCCTCCTGTTGAGTGCCCCCCACAGTGAGCAGCTTGCTATGGGGGCACCTAAGCCGAGCTGCAGCTCCCCTGTGTCTATTCAGAAACTGAGCTGCGGTTCGGACCTGTCGCCTCACTCTCACCTGATTTTGGCTCCCGCTGCTTTCAAAGTCAGTTAGCCAATGGTGCCAATATGTCTTAGCCAATCAGGAGACAGAGTCCCGGACAGCCAAGACACTTGTGGACATCGCTGGACAGAGATGGGGCTCTGGTAACTATTAGGGGAGCTGCTGCACAGATGTCTTTTTATCTTAATGCATTCAGATTAAAAAAACTGACTTTACAACTCCTTTTTAATCTTCAGGCCTGCTTCACACTAGTGCGATTTCTGTTGCGATTTTGAGTTGCACAGAATCGCATGACGAGGGATATTGCAGGATCTCAAACCCGCGTTCAGTGTGAACGAGTGTTAAATGTCTTCTTCAGGACAAAGAAATGTGCAGCATCTGGGTAATCTTTGGGCCTCTTGACCTTGCTGGGCTTTGACATTTAATTTATGGCCCTTTTGTATTGGCTGATTACTGACTCCCTTTTTTTTTTTTTTTTTTTTTTTTTTTTTACTCTTTATGGCTCTTTATGGCTCTTGAGTAAAAAAAATAGAAGTGCAAAAGTCTATCCAAAACTCTTTACAATTAGGTCTTTACTGCTGTCTCTGTCTACTTTGGAAAGATTTGTATTCTCATTAAAATTGTTGTGGTGACTGGAGCCATCCGGGAAATGGGAGCCAATGTGCTCAGTGGGGACACAGGCAGCAATAAAATAAAATTGACAGATTCTAAAGCCGGGTACACATTCGGTCCATGTGCATGTCAGCCTCTCCTGTTCTGTTGGACTTGCATGCTGGAAAACCAGCAGCTGACCGACTCCCGATCAACGCTCTGTCAATGTTGGAGACTGCTGATTGGAGTGCTCGAGGGGGGGGGGGGGGGCTGGGGGAATCACTATACTGACTTCGCAACTTCAATGGAAAAAAAATGAATAGTGTGTACCAGGCTTTACTCTTTCCCCCCTCCTATCTAAATCAAAGCTCAAAATGTTTTGTATAAATTTCTTCTGTTAAGGGTACCCAACGCTTATTCGTTTTACAACTGTTCTTTTGGCTTCTTTAAAGCCCCTCTTTAAGGTAAATTTCCCCCATTCCACTCCTCAATGCAATCCCAAGTCTTCTCTTCTGTTTAAAAAAAACGCATTCCCCCCCCCCCTCCCCCCGTTGAAAGGCATTTAAAAATGCATCAATACCCATGTTACATTTTTGATGTGGAAAAACACCATAAGCACAGTAAAATCCTAGTAAAATTGCGGAGAAATCGTGTGCGTTTTTGGCGCCCTTTTCTCTATCGGCAAAATGCCAAAAATGCCATTTTCGGACGATATGTTTCGGCTGCCAAAACATAGGTACATCTCTACCTGTGAGTAGGCACTGCTGTGTCACAAACATTTCAGAGCCCGCCTTCTGAGAGGAGGAGTTTCAGGAGACAGAGATCACAGCTTGCAGGCAGCAAGGTACCATGGGATATATAGTCCTTTTGTAATGGAGGAGAAGCTGCAAAGCATACAAGGGATTCAGGAGGTTGTGGAAAGAGACGGCCAGCAGACAAGGCAGCAGGAGATTTTTCATTTATTACATTGGATTGTCAAATATAACTAATGATTGTATTATTACAGTGCTGATGTGATAAAATGAAAGCATATGCTGTGACCAGAGATCTTAAATTGTTTGAGATGATCTGTAAAAGGAATCGGAAAGTGTATGACCGCAAACTAGCATGTTCGGAGAAAACGCAGGAAGTAAGGTATTATGTGAGTAATACGCCAGAACAAAAAAGCCGGGAAAAGGCAATCATGATGAATGGGCATCCAGTGGTGATTTTGTGAATGGCGCCGCTGTGTTTATCACCCCCTAATTATGAAGTCATTACGCTCTATGCGGCTCGGGGTCTATAGCTGTGCTGTCAGATTACATAGAATGGATACTCCAGGACACTTTTAACCACTTTAAGTCCATCCTATAGCAGTTTTACTGCTACAGGGCGGCTGTGTATGTGTGTGTGTGTGTATATATGTATGTATATATATGTGTGTGTGTGTGTGTGTGTGTGTGTGTGTGTGTGTGATATATATATATATATATATATATATATATATATATATATATATATATATATATATATATATATATATATATATATATATATATATATATATAGTGTATGTTTATATTTATTAAGTACACAGTTGTGCTCATACGTTTACATACCCTGGCAGAATTTATGATTTCTTGGCCATTTTTCAGGGAATATGAATGATCACACAAAAATAAAAAAAATAAAATGTATGTCCTTTTTCCGGTGGTATTTGATCATCTCTGCGGTTTTAAATTTTTTTGCGCTATAAACAAAAAAAAAAAAAGACAATTAAAAAAAGATATAATTTTTCAGACTATGAATAACACTTTTTTTCTTTCACTCATGGTTAGTGTTTGTCTGAAGCCATTTATTATCAATCAACTGTGTTTACTCTTTCTAAATCATAATGACAAGAGAAACTACCCAAATGACCCTGATCAAAAGTTTACATACCCCAGTTCTTAATACCGTGTATTGCCCCTTTTAACATCAATGACAGCTTGAAGTCTTTTGTGGTATTTGTGGATGAGGCTCTTTATCTTCTCAGATGGTAAAGCTGCCCATTCCTCTTGGCAAAAAAGCCTCCAGTTCCTGTAAATTCTTGGGCATGTTCTTGCATGAACGGCACGTTTGAGATCTCCCCAGAGTGGCTCAATGATATTGAGGTCAAGAGACTCAGATGGCCACTCCAGAACCTTCACTTCATTCTGCTGTAGCCAATGACAGGTCGACTTGGCCTTGTGTTTTGGATCATTGTCATGTTGGAATGTCCAAGTACGTCCCATGTGCAGATTCCTGGCTGATGAATGCAAATGTTTCTCCAGTATTTGATAACATACTACTGCATTCATCATTTCCTGTGCATTTGTAGCTCACGCATTCCCCCAAAACATCAGCGATCCACCTCCGTGTTTCACAGTAGGAATGGTGTACCTTTCATCATAGGCATGTTGACTCCTCTCCAAATGTAGTGTTTATGGTTGTTGCCAAAAAGCTCAATTTTGGTCTCATCACTCCAAATGACTTTGTGCCAGAAGGTTTGAGGCTTGTCTCTGTGCTGTTTGGCGTATTGTAAGCGGGATACTTTGTGGCATTTGTGTAGTAATGGCTTTCTTCTGGGGACTCGACCATGCAGCTCATCTTTCTTCAAGTGCCTCCTTATTGTGCATCTTGAAACAGCCACACCACATGTTTTCAGAGAGTCCTGTATTTCACCTGAAGTTATTTTCTTTGCATCCCAAACAATTTTCCTGGCAGTTGTGGCTGAAATTTTAGTTGGTCTACCTGACCGTGGTTTGGTTTCAACAGAACCCCTCATTTTCCACTTCTTGATTAGAGTTTGAACACTGCTGATTGGCATTCTCAGTTCCCTGGATATCCTTTTTTATATCCCTTTCTTGTTTTATACAGTTCAGCTACCTTTTCCCGCAGATCCGTTGACAATTCTTTTTGCTTTCCCCTTGACTCAGAATCCAGAAACGTCAGTGCAGCACCGGATGAAAGATGCAAGGGTCTGTCAGGAGTCCAGAAACTCATTGACATTTTATACACACACAATAATTACAAGTAAACAGATCACAGGTGAGGATGGTTACCTTTTTAATAGTCATTCAAACCCCTTTTGTGTCAACTTGTGTGCATGTTATCCGTCCAGAATCACCAGGGTATGTAAACTTTTGATCAGGGTCATTTGGGTAGTTTCTGTTGTGATTATGATTTTAAAAGGGTAAACACATTTGATAATAAATGGCTTCAGCCAAACACTAACCATGAGTGAAAGAAGTGTGTGTTGTTCATATTCTCTGAAAAATTATATATATATATATATATATATATATATATATATATATATATATATATTTCAAAATTGACGTTTTTTTGTTTTATAGCGCAAAAAATTAAAACCGCAGAGGTGGTCAAATACCATAGAAAAAAGGACATCAATTTTATTTGGGTACACCGTTGCACGACCTGAAATAAACGCAGTGCCGTATCGCAAAAAATGGCTGGGGGGGGATTCTTAAGGAGGTCGAGTGGTTAAACTCCAATTTGCGGCTTTTAGGAAATCGTTGCATTGTGTTCATCTACTATTCATTCTGATTGGTTTATGCGCTATTTACAGAGAAAATGCTTCGTTCTTCGAGAGCAGACATGTGTCCATGGCGCTGTGTGTTATGTGTTGAGCCCATTAGAGGATTACAGCCTGTGGCAAGTTTAGTAATGAAAATAATTTAATTTACAATGACAGCTGGACTCAATATATAATAATAAATGGCTTGTTGAGCCATTTGTTCTGCATAAGTAAGTGCAATTTTATGATTATTTTGCCCTTTTTTAAATTGCAGCCCTACGAATGTAATATTGTTAAAATATGTCGGTGCTGATTGATGTACATTGCAAACAGATTCTCCTCTCTAGTGAGCCTGTCTGCTGCTTTGTTGGCGTTCTGCTTTATTTTGCATGTCCATACTGGTTGCTGACCTGCTGTTTTTGTAGCTTTTTCATGTTCCATACTGATTGAAAAGCCATTCTATAGGATGAGCGTACATCGGTCAATACCTCCTAAGTCTTCACAGACACGCCGGGGTCCGGCTCATTTCCGTTGAATTGTGCGGCGGTACGGTTTGTAAAGTAGTCAGTGGCTTTACCACAAAAGGCTAATGGAGCCGGCTGTGCAAGTACCAAGCCACATCTAAACTCTTTGTGTGTGCATGAAAGATATACCTTTTCTCTGTTTTGTAATACAAAATACAGTCATGTCCCTGCTCACATCTCGTTGAGTCACACTTAAAGTGGAGTTCTGCTTAAAAAAAAAAAAAAAAAAAAAAATTAAAAGTCAGCAGCTACAAATACTACAGTTGCTGACTTTTAATAATCGGACACTTACCTGTCCAGGGTCCAGCTATGTGGACGTACGAAGCCCCGCTTGTCTCCCCCTCCTCTCTGCGGCGCCGGCGTTTTGACTGGACTGACTGGACTCCTGTTTTCCTTCCCGGCACCTTTTTCGTTCACCCTGGTGTCCAAGAAGACCCAAGGCAGCTCCCCTGTCCCTGGGTAAGCTCTGCTCCTCCTGTAATCCCGCGGTTGCTTCTCGCTTCTCTCCAGTAGCGGCCATCTTGAACACGAGGCTTCCTGCTCCAACGATGTCGGTCAGCACGCAGACAGCTCCTCACAGGAGATGACTGCTTTCTCCCATGCTGAGCTCCTGGTGACCATCAAAGCCAGCAATGATTCTATCATGGTCAAGATTGACCACTTGGTAACAGACGTCAGCCTCATTAGCCATGATATGGACAAATGGTGGAAGAATCCACTAGCTCTGACTCCAGAGAATTACGTGCCCTCCAGATACAGGTTAAAGCGCTCCAGGAGAAAGCCATCGACACAGAGAACCGGCTCAGGCGCAAGAATATCCGGGTCCTGGGCCTTCCTGAGAGGGCCTAGGGTCCTAGGCCTGCAGGGTTTGCAGAATCCTTTTTCACCACCCTGCTGGATCTGCCAGCCATGGCGCCTACCTTTTGTGGTGGAGAGGGCACACAGGGTCCCCCCTACTCCACCGATCCTGGGGACTCCACCGCGGCCTTTCCTCCTTAAGCTGCTCAACTACAGGGACTGGGACCGTATTCTGTCGACGGCTCGAGTGAAGCAAGACCTCCGCTTTGACAACGCCAAGATCCTTCTCTTTCCTGACTACTCACCCGAGATTCAGCACAGGTGACATTCCTTCATCAAGGTACGGAGGAGGCTTCGTGAACATGGTCTCAAATTCAGCTTACTGTAACCTAGCAGGCTTTGGGTGGTGGATGGCGACCGCACCAGGTTTTTTTTTTTAATCCCTGGAGGCCGCAGTTTCCTGGCTGGATGGTCATTAAGCCCAGTGTCTGCAGGCCCCTCGGCTGAGGGGCACCACCGTTCCCATGACACAGCAAGTATTGGGGCTTTGACCCCACAATTTTCCAGGGTGTTTACTTCTCCCTGTTTGTGTGCTGCCATTTGTTTTCTACCCCTGTTTGGCTGCAAGTTCTTGCACCCCTGATGTCACCCACCCTACATCTCTCCCAGGCCCATTGTTCGGAGCCAGGCTATGTTTTCACCTAGCACTTTTGGGATCTCTGCCTCCTGTCATTGACTATTCTACTGTTCGGTTGGATTACTCCCCTTCCTTGGATTTTGTTCACCCCCCCCATTTACTGTGGTTTTCCACACCTGCACGGATTGCAGCCTGCAACCTATGGTCAGTGGTTTTCAGGCATTCCGCTCCCCCACACCTTTTTGCCTTGGTTACTCCAGAAGACTGTCTGTTTCTGGCACTGCCACAGTGGGGATTACCACAACCTTTTGCAATGACTATTGTGACCTGTGCTATCAGGTTTAGCTTATAAGCACTGTTTTTTGTTTTTGGGTACAGACTGTTTCCTGACCCTCCCCATGGGTTTCTTGGGGGCGCTGGGTAATGGTAGGATAAGCACCTTGTGCTTGGGAAGTTCTTGTCTGGTTGTTGTGTTTTTATGTCTGCTTAGTTTGTGTTTTAACGTACACTGGCTCGTGCTCCACTGCTGCCCACCGTGTGTTACCTGCTAGAAGACCTACATTCTCCTCTTTATACCGACTTGACTATGGCATCACATGATCAGGGTACTTTTTCTGTGATATCTTGGAACGTACGGGGGCCTCAATTAAGAGGGCACTTCTTTTTCAGTATGTCAAAATGTATAATCCAACTATTTTGGTTCTGCAGGAGACACACCTAGTGGCAGTAAACTGCCCTGGGTACTGAAAAAGCTTTTCATGCTTCCTACTCGACCTAAATAAGGGAAGTTTCCAGACTGCTACGTAAATCCCTCCCTTGCATCATTGAGACAGCCCACAGATCCCCATCGTAGATTTGTGATATTGGTACGTACAATATGGCAGCAGAGATGCATCTTTGCTGGTATATACTGTATGTGCCTCCGCCTTTAAGTCCGAGATATTCTACACTAATGGAGAGGATCACTCCTATTGTCCTGCCAAAATATTACTGTTGGGCGATTTTTAATGTCATTCTTTCCCCAGACTTGGATAGACCCACACCACCTAAGTCCTTTACTGGGGACTTGCTAAATTGGGCTCTGTCAGTTGGAGTAACAGAGGTCTAGAGGTGGAAATACCCTTCCACCAAAATCTTCTTTTGCTCTTCTACCTCCTACAAAACCTCCTTTTGCAAACCCCTCTATGCTGACAGGCGTTCTAGACGCAACGTACCCATCGGTCTGTCCGATCATAGTCCGCTGGCAGTTGCGCTGTGTACTTCCTCTACTCGAAGCGGCTCCATGTGGCGTCGCGGTGCCCAATGGATTTTGCAACCTGATACTGCTGAGCAGACCCCACTAGCTTTACTGGATTACTGGGATTCAAATACGGGGTCATCCTCTCCTGAGATTGTTTGGGATGCCTTCAAGGCTTATACAAGAGGCCATTATATCTCGGCTATTAAGGCGGTCAAGGTACAAAAAGCTGCTACCACCACCACAGAATTGGAGGGAGAGGTGGGGTTGGTCTCTGAACGATATGGCTTTGACTCCTCCGTTTTGAATTTTGATGCGTTACAGGCACCTTCACTTAACAGAGGTTACTAGACTGGAACTTTACAATATGAAACAAAAGTTCTTTGAACAGGGTGACAGAAATGGCAGACTGTTGACGATGACGCCCCTACCACCTTGATTCCTGAGCTTACCTCTCACACGGATGAAGCCATCTCTTCGGAGGCCATATTGCAAGCATTCCATGGCTTTTATCAATCCTTATACACCACCAAATTGCCCTTGGGTTTAGACCCGGAGGTGTTGGCATCTCTTCTAGATATGATGGCCCTTGGCTGGCTCTCTGACTCGGAAAGATCTAATTTAGTTTAATCCAATCACCACGGAGGAGGTTCTTGCGGTGATTTAAGTCCATTTCCACTGGCAAGGCTCCTGGCCCAGATGTTCTGCCTGTGGATTATTATATAGCGCATATATATATGCCAACATATTGACTCCCCGGCAATCGTCATTGATGCTGCTGCCAAAGGAGAGGCTTTGGCTGCTCTTCAACTGTAATGGATTGACGAGCCTACCTATTTAGGAGTACACATCTCAAGAGTTGTGGCTGACTTTATTCCTCTGAATTTGTGCCCAGTAGTTAATTCTGTTAAGGCCAAACTGAAAGCATGGGAGAACCTTCCTCTGTCTCTGCTGGGTCGTATCAACTTCATCAAAACGAAAATCTTACCCAAGTTTACATATTTGTTTCGTAATTCCCCTCAATGGATTCCCAAGTCATTTTTTTTCTCAATGAAACAAAATTTTCTCCTCCTTCCTCTGGGGCCCATGTCCCCCACGGTTTCAAGTTATCCACTCTGATGCGCCCTTGTTCACAGAGGGACTTGGCATTCCTGGACTGCCACAAATATTTCATTGCAGCTCAGTTAGTCACTGCATTTTGGTGGCTCGTTCCAGATAAGTCCAACTCTGTTTTAGCCACTAAAGCTGCAGTGTTGCGGTCTGTGGAGGCATTGTCGAATCTCCCATTGCGGGGTCCAAAGGCTCACTACGACCTGACCCCCTCCATGTGTATCACCCTTAGGGCCTGGAAGGCAGGTCTAGCCTGCAAAACTGTTGTCTTCCCAAACACCCCCCTTTTGGAATAATCCCAATTTACCGAATTTCTTTAAAATTCTGGACTCTGTTGTTTGGGCTAAATACAATATTAAATTACTTTTAGATATTACCTCAGACCTTTCCATTCTTTCATTTGATCATTTTACTGTATGAGTACAATGTCCCACCTTCACATTTCTTCAGATACCTGCAGTTGTCCCATGCTTTCAGGGATCAGTTCCCCTCAGGTGAGAAACAACTGGTGCAATCTGACCTAGAGCGAATTCTGCGCTTTGATTGTTCAAAGAAACCCACCTCCGTGCTGTACGCACGTTTCCTCCGCGTCTCGTCTCCTGAATTGTCCAGGCTCCATCAGCAATGGGTCCGGGATGTTCCTGAGCTGGACTCAGAGGATTGGGAGGATATATGGGACTTCCCATTTAAAATTCTTGTCTCCTTGAGGGGCTGCCTCATTCAATATAAGATTGTCCACAGGGCCTATCTCACTCCCGCTCGGGTACACAAGATGAGGCCCACTCTCTCCTCGGAGTGCTGGCACTGTGATCATTCTCTCAGGGATTACATCCACATCTTTTGGTCCTGCCCGGTAATCTCTGTCTATTTGTCACAAATCCTTATGGCGGTGAATGAACTACTTTAATATCTCCTTTGCTCCGTCCCCCAAAAATATGCTTGCTTGGGTTGGAGGAACTTCTACCCGGGGTGGCTGAGAGGACCTTGTTGGGTCTCCTTACTGTTCTATGCCAGGAAATCCATTATCCTATGCTGGAAACGATGGGCTCCCCCTTCTCTTTGTCTATGGGAAACACTGTCATACCCTTATACAAAGACACCTATACACTAAGAGGATGTCCAAAAATATATGATAAGGTGTGGACTAAGTGGTTGGCTGAACCCTCTACCGCTGCAGTCGATTAGGATACTCCCCTATTACTTGACAGCCTCCCCTAAGGATCCAAGTAGTCAGCCTTTTTACAGCGTAATGATTCATGTGGGTTGTTTTCAATACCGGTGTAGCCTTGGGGCATGAGCAGTACCAGCTAATTGATGATGGTCACCTATGGTATCTGAAGAATGTCTGACATCCCTCTAACACATTACCTCCCTGTGACCCTTGCGTGGGACCTTTCTTTGGTGCTGGAGCCAGGTGTTGGCTGTGCTGATGTAAGTTATGTTGTTTTGTGTGTTTTACTACTGGAAAGGAAAATAAAAAAAAAGTTATTCTATAGGAAAGAATTTTTAAAAAGAAAATGACAAACATGTTATTCTTACCTGCTCTGTAATGGTTTTGCACAGAGCAGCTCCGATACTCCTCCTTTTTGGGTCCCCAGGCCGGTGGTCCTGGCTCCTTGCCAAGCATCCTGCTATGGGGACACTCGAGCAGGCTCGCTCCCGAGCCGTGCTCTTTGTGATTATTCACACACAGCATGCAGATTGGCCCCATCCCTGCTCTCTCCTTATTGGCTCACAGGGAAAAAAGCTATTTATAATTTTAGATTTATACATAAATATTTGGCTTTCATTTCTATTTTAAACTGAATGGGTTGTTTTAGAAGGTGATCATATACAATCGCATTTAGGTAAATAAAACCATGAGCCTAAAGTTCAGGGGAAATCAAAGGGTTAACTGTGTGCCTCGCTAGTATTTTAGTGTACTGTGGGGGAGGTGCTTTTACTAGGGGAAGACATGGATCCTTGTCCCTGCTTTGCAGGAACGCAGGATCCATGCTTTCCCTCCTATCAGAACGGCGATCTGCCATGTCTACATAGGCAGACCTGCTCGTTCTTTCTCTCTGCAGGATGATCGGCGGGTTGCCGGTAGTGATGGAGTCTGCCGTACCTGCCATTAGGCTCCCGATATATGTGTAATCACAGTGGAAGCGAGCTGGCGAAGGTGCACATGCACGCCCCCTACCTAGAAACGTCTGATTGTGTGTGTGTATATGTGTGTATATGTGTGTATATGTGTGTGTGTGTGTGTGTGTGTGTATGTGTATATATATATATATATGTGTGTGATCTGGCGCAGAGGTGCTATAGGGCGGACCTTAAAGTGGAGCTCTACCCAAAGGTGGAAGCTCTGCTTGTCTGCTTCCCCCCCCCCTCTGGAGCCACATTTAGCAGCTTGGGGGGGGGGGGGGTGTTGGAGGGGAGCGGGTACCTGGTTTTGACAGGTACCTGGTGAGTTCGCCAAATGTTCGGCCCTCGCCGTACCCGACCCATTGAGAGAGCGCAGCGTGATTTGTGCATGCACAGTAGGAACCCAAGATGGTGGCACCAGCACCCGAGAGCCGATTCAAGAATCGGCTTGGGAGAGAACACCGCGGGATCCCAGGATAGGGAAGTGCCCTAATAGAAAAAGTCATCGGCATCTACAGTATTTGTAGCTGCTGACTTTTAATTTTTTTTGTGGGGGGGGGGGGGGGTGCTGGAGCTCTGCTTGAAGTGGTTAAAGCTTCACCTTTCTGGCTCCTGCTCTCCAACTGTTGGACACTTTTTTTTATTTTTTGGGGGGGGGGGGGGGGAGTGTACCTGTCAAAACCACTTCTGCCCAAGACAGACCTTATTTTGGACCCAGCTAGCTATGTGCAGTGTAGGTAGTTCATGGCTGGTGGGAGGGGCTGGCAGGGTGCTGTAAAACCTCCCAGCACCCCACCTCAGTACTCCCCCTAATTGCCCTCAGCTCTGATGTGAGCATTGGGCTGGCTCTTGAGTGGAGTTATGCAAATATCTAAATTCCTTGGTGGGTGGGTGTCCCTAGGCAGGCTGTATTTACATGCAGACCCCCCCCCCCCCCCCCCCCAATGTGTGATGCTGAGTCTCCCTTATAAAAAGAACCGAAATCCAATGAATGAAAGGGGGTGGACCAGGGGCAGTCAGGCTGGGGAGGAAATAGCTAGATGATCCCCATCCCCACAACTAAGCTCCGAGGGGCGGAGTGAAACACGCGGGGGTGTGTGGCCTGGCTGGAGTCCAGATTGAGGTTGCCACTTACTCAGCTTAGGAAAGGCATCGATGTGCGGCTACAGGGAGTCCTTTCTTAACCTTCAAAGAGCTAGATGATGATCAACATTCTCCAGCCAGGAAATGAGGTGGACTCTATGTGACTTGATGAAGCTTCTAATGCACATTATGAGAAGCTTGCAGTGTGCGGTGAAATCAGAGTAAGACATTTCAGTCCAGGAGAGGAGCCGGCACAACTGTGCAAGACTGAAGGGGAGGCCGGTGTTTAGCTTTAACGATCAGGCTTAAGAATAGAGGATTTTATGAAATGCGTTAGTATGCAGCTAAGAACACCCCCCGGGGGTTCATGTCCAGGGTCACCTATGCCAGACACGCCACTTATCTTTTATAGCACATAGTGCCGCGTACGCCTGAGCTTGCAGCACGCACTCCTTATGAATGCGGCAGCATTCCTGAATGACAGAGATTAAAGTCATTCTTTCTAGTAAATTTGCAGACACCGCGTTAGCCGATCTGACGAGTTCTACTAGAAAATCTTGTTAGCCAGGGAATAGCTTAGAAACAACCCCCCCCTCTCTTCCCTCCCCCCCCATCTGTATTCTGCCCGTCACTGTGGGACATCCAATAGCAGGCATCTGGCAGGACTGCTCTCACAAAGCAACACTAACAGGGTGGTGTGGCTGGAGACGTCAGCTCGATCACTATGCGCGTCTGAATCACCGATTGTGTGAAAATTTATTTTGTATTGGTCTCAGGGAGGTGGTGACTCCAGAATAGCCGACCGCAGCGAGGGGCTCCGCAGGACTAAAGGACATCCAGAGGATCTGCGCGGCTGCTGCAGCAGACTGGCAATATGCTGAACTTTGCAAGGAATGCACGGAGATGCTGACCTGGCTTCTACAGCGGTTTTGTCTGATGTGTCTCGCTTCCTTTGTGCTCTGATGTCAAAGGTTTTCCAGTGCGTGAGTGCCAGGTGCGTACACCCTCACCCCCTCACCCCCTCACCCTAACTTGGGCACTTAGCAGAGTATCAGCCGGCTTCTATAGGGACACCAAAGCTGCAATCTTCCTCTTTGTCTGAATCCCTTTTATCTGCAATACACAATGTATCGCTTTGTTCCAGCAGTAATATGTTCAATGAACTTGCCTAGGAATTCGGTCGTGTTTCCATTTTCCATGTATGCGGTAGTAAACGTTCTGTAGTGCCATAGACATAAACTTCAGACTTGTGGGTGCCGAGTGTTTGAATTGGGCTGTATATTGTTTCTAACCATCACGTGGGAAATCAGTGAAAGTAGATGGGAGATGGATGATATGCTAGTTTGAATCATTCACAGGCTTGTTCATTTGATCTACAATGTATCATCTGGTTTGGTTTTGTCCATTAGAACTAAAATGTATCCTCTGGTTTAGAGGGATAGTATGAGGTTTATTCATTAGATCTACAATGTATCATCTTGTTTAGAGGGATAGTATTGGGGTTTGTTCATTAGATCTACAATGTATCATCTGGTTTAGAGGGATAGTATCGGGGTTTGTTCATTAGATCTACAATGTATCATCTGGTTTTGTCCTTTATAACTACAATATTTCCTCTGGTTCTGTCTATTAGAGCTACAATGTATCATCTGGTTTAGAGCGATAGTATCAGGTTTGTTCATTAGATTAACAATATATACACTGGTTTGCAGGGGTTTCTTCATTAGATGTACAATGTATCCTCTGGTTTGCAGGGATAGTCTCAGATTGGTTCGTTACAAGAACAATGTATCCTCTAGTTTGCAAGGATAGTCTCAGGTTGGTTCATTAGATCTACAATGTATCATCTGGTTTTCAGGATAGCCTTAGGTTGGTTCATTAGAACTACAATGTATCCTCTGGTTTAGAGGGATACTCTCAGGTTGGTTCATTAGAGCTACAATCTATCCTCTGTTTGGAGGGATAGTCTCAAGTTGGTACATTACAACAATGTATCATCTAGTTTGCAAGGATAATCTCAGGTTTGTTTGTTTAGATCAGGGATCCTCAAACTACGGCCCTCCAGCTGTTGCAGAACTACACATCCCATGAGGCATTGTAAAACTCTGACATTCACAGACATGACTAGGCATGATGGGAATTGTAGTTCCTAAACACTTGGAGGGCCACAGTTTGAAGACCCCTGGTTTAGATCTACAAGGTATCATCTGGTTTTCAGGGATAGCCTTAGGTTGGTTCATTAGAACTTCAATGTATCATCGGGTTTGCAGGGGTAGTCTCACTGTTCTTTATTAGATCTTACATAGTTACATAGTAGGTGAGGTTGAAAAAGACACAAGTCCATAAAGTCCAACCTATGTGTGTGATTATGTGTCAGTATTACATTGTATATCCCTGTATGTTGCGGTCATTCGAGTGCTTATCTAATAGTTTCTTTAAACTATCGATGCTCCCCGCTGAGACCACCGCCTGTGGAAGTGACTTCCACATCCTTGCCCCTCTTGCAGTAAAGAACCCTCTACGTAGTTTAAGGTTAAACCTCTTTTCTTCTAATTTTAATGAGTGGCCACGAGTCTTGTTAAACTCCCTTCCATGAAAAAGTTTTATCCCTATTGTGGGGTCACCAGTACAGTATTTGTAAATTGAAATCATATCCCCTCTCAAGCGTCTCTTCTCCAGAGAGAATAAGTTCAGTGCTCACAACCTTTCCTCATAACTAAGATCCTCCAGACCCTTTATTATCTTTGTTGCCCTTCTTTGTACTCGCTCCATTTCCAGTACATCCTTCCTGAGGACTGGTGCCCATAACTGGACAGCATACTCTGGACCAGAGTCTTGTAGAGCGGGAGAATTATCATTTTATCTCAGGAGTTGCTCTCCTTTTTAATTCATGCCAATATTCTGTTTGCTTTATTAGCAGAAGCTTGGCATTGCATGCCATTGCTGAGCCTATCATCTACTAGGACCCCCAGGTTCTTTTCCATCCTAGATCCCCCCCAGAGGTTCTCCCCCCCAGTGTATAGATTGCATTCATATTTTTGCCACCCAAATGCATTATTTTAAATTTTTTTACATTAAACCTCATTTGCCATGTAGTTTCCCACCCCATTAATTTGTTCAGATCTTCTTGCAAGGTATCCACATCCTGCGGAGAAGTTATTGCTGCTTAGCTTAGTATCGTCCGCAAATACAGAGATTGAACTGTTTACCCCATCCTCCAGGTCGTTTATGAACAAATTATATAGGATTGGTCCCAGCACAGAACCCTGGGGGACCCCACTACCCACCCCGACCATTCTGAGTACTCCCCATTTATCACCACCCTCTGAACTCGCCCTTGTAGCCAGGTTTCAATCCATGTACTCACCCTATGGTCCATGCCAACTGACCTTATTTTGTACAATAAATGTTTATGGGGAACTGTCAAATGCTTTTGCAAAATCTAGATACACCACGTCTACGGGCCTTCCTTTTATCTAGATGGCAACTCGCCTCCTCATAGAAGGTTAATAGATTGGTTTGGCAAGAACGATTCTTCATGAATCCATGCTGATTACTGCTAATGATACCGATTTCCTTATTAAAATCATGTGTATATAGTGCCTTATCATCCCCTCCAAGAGTTTG
This sequence comes from Aquarana catesbeiana, assembly GCF_042186555.1. Lineage (NCBI taxonomy): Eukaryota > Metazoa > Chordata > Amphibia > Anura > Ranidae > Aquarana > Aquarana catesbeiana. The sequence continues at coordinate 21,510,284 of NC_133334.1, forward strand.
CACACTATTAATGTTAGGCTAACTGGTCTGTAATTCCCAGGGATGTATTTTGGGCCCTTTTTAAATATTGGTGCTACATTGGCTTTTCTCCAATCCGCTGGTACCATTCCAGTCAGTATACTGTCAGTCAAAATTAGGAACAATGGTCTGGCAATTACTTGACGGAGTTCCCTCAGGTGCAAGCCATCCGGTCCTGGTGACTTATTAATGTTACGCTTCCCAAGTCTAATTCTAATTCTGTCCTCTGTTAGCCATGAGGGTGCTTCCTATGATGTGTCATGAGGATAAACACTGCAGTTTTGGTTACTGAAGCCCCCCGATTTCCTTGTGAAGACTGAGGAGAAGAATAAATACAATACCTTCGCCATCTCCCCATCCTTTTGTAACCAGATGTCTTTCCTCATTCTTTATGGGGCCAATATGGTCTGTCCTCCTTTTTTACTGTTTACATACTTTCTGTGATTTTTTTTTTTTTTTCTCTCCTCCGCTTTGTGTGTTTTGTGTTCTATCTTAGCCACCCTAATTGCACCCTTACATTTCTTGTTGCATTCTTTTTAAAGTCTGAATGCTGATGATGATCCCTCAACCTCGTATATTTTGAAGGAAATCTCTATTGCTTTTATATGCATTTTTACATTTGACTTTTGCTCGTTCTTTTAAATGTATTACCCAATGGGATGCACTGGCTAATGCCCTTATTTAATATGCTCTTAAAGCGAAACCCATCTCTCCTCCGTGTTCTTTGTTCCTAAAATGTTATCCCAATTTATGCCTTCTAGCAAGGTTCGTAGTTTAGGGAAGTTGGCTTTTTTGAAATTCAGTGTCTTTGTATTCCCCTTATGTTTTCTATTTGTGTGATTTATACTGAAGCCAATTGACCTGTGATCGCTGTTTCCTAAATTACCCCGTATTTCCACATCCGTGATCAGGTCTGTATTGATAATAATCAGTAGATCTAGTAGTGCTTGATTTCTAGTTGGTGCATCTACCATCTGACCCATGAAATTGTCTTGCAAGACATTTAGGAACTGGCGAGCCTTAGATGAATGCGTGGTTCCCTCCGCCCAGTCTATGTCTGGATAATTAAAATCCCCCATTATGATAACACTTCCCATCCTTGCTGCTAATCCAGATTGTGATAGGAGATCTGTCTCCCCTTCCTCCCTCAGGTTAGGGAGGCTATAGCATACTCCCAGTATTATTTTCCCCTTAGCTTCATCCCTTTGGAGCTCTACCCATAAGGATTCCAACTCCTCACTAGCTCCCTTAGTGATGTCATCTCTCACATTCACTTGTACATTATTCTTGATATATAGACATACCCTTCCCCCTTTTTTACCCTCTCTATCCCTGCGATAAAGGGAATACCCTTGAATGGTTGCCAGCCAATCATAAGAGCTGTTGAACCAAGTCTCTGAAATTCCCACAAAATCCAAATCTTCCTCGTACAACAGTATCTCTAGTTCACCCATCTTGTCTGCCAGGCTCCTTGCATCGGTGAACATGCCACATAGGTTAGACTGGTCGCATACTATCCTCTTATTGGTTGTTCCGAGATTGCAACTAGAACTTGTTACTATACTTGCCTTGGGTTTATGTGCTTTAGTCAACCTACCACTAATGCCCCCAATACTACCCTGTGGAATATGTTCCGTGCAGACTATCTCTACCCCCCCCCCCCCCCCCCCGTCGCCTATTTTGAAAACCCCTCTAACTTTTTGCCCATCTTTACTCCCAGAAGATCAGCACCCTCCTCATTTAGGTGCAGTCCGTCCCTTCCATAGTACTGGTGACCGACTGAGAAGTCGGCCCAGTCCTCCAGGAACCCAAACCCCTCCTCACTACACCAGCTTCTCAGCCACTTGTTTACTTCCCTAATCTCCCACTGCCTTTCTGGTGTGGCTTGATGTACCAGTAGTATTCCTGAGAATACTACCTTGGAGGTCCTTTTCCTCAATTTAGCTCCCAAGTCCCTAAAATCGTTCTTTAGGACACTCCATCTGCCTCTGACTTTGTCATTGGTGCCCAACGTGCACCATGTCTTCTCCAGCCACTTCCAGTAATCTGTCCACCAGATCCATGATGTGCCAAACCCGAGCGCTCAGTAGACAGCATACAGTTGGGCACTTCTGGTCTTTGTCACAGATTGCCCTCTCTGTCCTTTTTAAGAATTGAGTCCCCTACCAACAGAATCTGTCTCGGGTAGGTAATAGTCTCAGGTTGGTTCATTAGATCTACAATGTATTGTCTGGTTTTCAGGGATAGCCTTAGGTTGGTTCATTAGAACTACAATGTGTCCTCTGGGTTGCAGGGATAGTCTCAGGTTGGTTCATTACAACAACAATGTATCATCTAGTTTGCAAGGATAGTCTCAGGTTGGTTCATCAGATCTACTATGTATCATCTGGTTTTCAGGGATAGCCTTCGGTTGGTTAATTAGAACGACAGTGTATCACCTGGTTTGCAAGGGTTGTCTCAGGTTTCTTCATTAGATCTACAATGTATCATCTGGTTTTGTCTATTAGAACTACAATGAATCCTTTGGTTTAGAGGGATAGTATCGGGTTTGTTTATTAGATCTACAATGTATCCTCTGGTTTGCAGGGATAGTCTCAGGTTGGTTCATTAGAACTACAATGTATCCTCTGGTTTGCAGGGATAGTCTCAGGTTGGTTCATTAGAACTACAATGTATCATCTAGTTCGCAAGGAAAGTCTCAGGTTGGTTCATTAGATCTACCATGTATCCCCTGGTTTAGAGGGATAGCCTTGGGTTGGTTCATTCGATCTACAATGTATCCTCTGGTTTGCAGGGATAGTCTCAGGTTTTGAAGATGTGTCCTGAACATTTTTGTTCCCGAGACCTTTTTTTCTTTTTGGGGAGAGAGGCAATTGAATGATCAAATCCTTGCTGACCATACTGACTCAAAAGACGCACCAAACCAGCATGTTTTCAAAGTTGCTGTGACTTTAAGTTGCACCAGTTTGGGTGCCACTTGTCATGCGATTTTTTTATTTATTTTTTTTTTTTTGTCAAGTCACATGACAAATCGCACAACTGTGAATGGAGCCTTACCTGTGCATAGTAATAAAAAAAAGTGCATATATTTACCTATTTTCACCCCGCTCCGGTCGGGTCACAGGATCCAGCTCCTCTGTGTCAGCCAGCGGCGGCTGCAGGGGAGAGGAGAAATTGCTGATAAGGGTTGGAACATGGGAGCCTATGGGAAGCTGATACTTTGCATTCCTTTAATGCTTTGAAACACCCACAAAGGTGGCCATAGACCATGTGATCTTTGCCTAGGCTTTAGGTCTAGGTAGCATCACAGCGGCAGGTTTATTTTTATTATTATTATTATTATTATTATTTTTTTTTTTTACCCAAGATCCTTTTCTTCTTTTCTTCCTGAAAGTAGTAATAGCTTGGTAATGCTGACATATATGCCATAGTACTGATTCATGTCATGCCCTAAATTTTAATGATCGGTCCAGTTCAATAAAACATTTACTATTCATTTTATATCGCTCTGTGGTTCTAAGACCGCATCGATTGTGTCCTTGGAAATAAAAATAAAAGGCCGTTAGCGGTGTCTTGCAGATCCAGGACTGGAAAGCTTAGGGGCCCTTGCATGGAGATGTGAGGTTTGCATGGACATTAACCCAGGGCTTGACTATTTGCCTTGAATCTTGGAGCCAGATAAAAAATATATAGATGTGTGTATATGTATGTATATGTATGTATATGTATGTATGTATATGTATGTATGTATATATATATATATATATATATATATATATATATATATATATATATATATATATATATATATTTATTTATTTATTTTTTTTAACAAACAAAGCTTTATTTTCAACGACAAAACCCAACCCCCTTCTGTTAGCTCTGATGTGTATCTTTTACAGATGCACGGCACGGGTTTACACACAGTTATGCCTTTCATCTTTTGCCCATTAACCTTCTTAGGATCCCTAAGAACTTAGTACATTTAACCACTTGTCAACAATATAACTTACATATATGGCAGCAAAGTGGCACTGCTGTGCAGGTACGTGATCTTGCTATTCCAGGTAGGGAGCATGCATGCGCGCCGCCGTCCCGTTCCCACTGTGATTTATACACTCAATGTCCGCCGGCACCCGCCGATCCTTTGGTATTGACGGAGAACGGTGATCGGCCTATGTAAACAAGGCAGATCGCCGTTCCTTCAGGAGAGAAGGCATGGATTCTGTGTCTCTGCAAAGCAGGGACAAGGATCCATGCCTCCCCCTAGTGAAAGCACCTCCCCCCACAGTACACAGTCACTGGCTAGGCACACAGTTAACCCTTTAATTGCCCCAGATAACCCCTTCTCAGCCAGTGTAATTAGTACAGTGACAGTGTATATTTTTTAGCACTGATCACTGTATTAGTGTCAATGGTCCACAAAAAGTGTTAAAAGTGTCCGTTGGTGTCTGACTGTCCGCGGCAATATCGCAGCCACTGATCGCTGCCATTACTAATAAAAAACAAAAGTATCCCATAGGTTGCAGACACTATAACTTTTGCGCAAACCAATCAATATACTCTTATCGGGATTTTTATTTACCAAAAAAAGCAGAATACAAATTGGTCTAAATTGATGAAGAAATTTTAGATTTTTTTACTTTTTATTGGATCTGTTTTATAGCAGAAATTAAAAAATGATTTATTTTTTTTTCAAAAATTCTTTTTTTTTTTTTTTTTCTTTATAGCGCAAAAATAAAAACCGCAGATGTGATCAAATACCACTAAAAGAAAGCTCTATTTGTTACATAAATTTTATTTGGGTACAGCGTTGCACGTCCGCGCAGTTGTCAGTTAAGTAACTTGCTAGATAGCAAAAAATGGCCTGGTCATGAAGGGGGAGGGGTAAATTTCCTGGAGTGCAAGTGGTTAAAATCATAAGAAGTGGTGTCCAGCACATGCTGGGACTTGTAGTTCTATCACAGGCTGCAATGGAGGGACAGCAGTTACTGGGACTTGTAGTTCCCCGCTTCACTTGTCAGAGACTCGGCTTCATCACTCACACACAGGCACCCTCGCCTCAGCCAATTGCCGCCTGGCTACTCCAGATTGGTGGGCCGCTGAACCAATGGCGAGGCGTGGTGGGTGAGAGCTGGCCGCAGCCTCAGTGCCAGGCTTGGAGCGTGCGAGGTGGTGTCCGCTCAAAAGCCCAGGCACCAGGATGCAATTTCTAGCCGCCGTTGTCCTGGCGTCTGGGATTTGTCACGCCCTGCTTTAGACCCACCCAATGTAAAACCCAGTTAAATATAATAGCGAAAAATATACTTGCCTTACACATCTGCCTGTGGTGCCTAAAGAGGCGAGATCCCTGAGGATCCCAAATCATGTGAGAAGACGCTCCTGATTTCACGGAAGGACCATGGTGCCACCCTCCCCTGGGCCCTACAAGCAAAACCTGGGGGTGTTTGTACCATGGTGGCACTGATAACCGGCTCGTTGTGTGTCCGTATTCTTGTAATGCCCCAAAACTATGCAGATAATGTCTCAAATAATAATATTATGTTCCTGCTTAACGTTGTGAACTGTGGTCCTCGTGTGCCTCCGCTTGTCACTGAAGCTCTAATTAGTAGAGAAATAATCTCAGCTGAATATAATTTATTTTGCATATTCATTAGCCTGTTTTAAAGCCTTGTGCCTCTGAGGCTATGCCTGGCAATTCATCTGCAAATGGCATTTTGTAAGCTGCAGTTTGTACCAGCGACACTATACTGATCAGTTGCCCTGTGGGTTCAGCTACAGCCATGAACAGATTTGTTGGTACCCTTCCACGAACAAAGAACAACCTAACTTGACACTGCCAAATTAATTGGCTTCCATCATTGATTGTTACAAATGTATTAAAAATAAACAATGAATCAAAAGCAAATCTTAACAGAAATTCCTAAATCGTAAATAAAAAAGGGAAGTTTATCCCCCCTGGTGCCCAACCAGTGTTTGATTGACACACTTTGTGCAGCCCTTGGGACCCCTGCAGATATTTATCTGTATAGAAAAAAGGCACATCAAAATAAAAAATCTATCAAGCAAGTGTTCTAAAACATACATGTCTGACAGTCATTACATAACACCATAAACATCAAAACTGTCCAGAAAGAGTCAAATAAGTGCACAATAAATATATGAATATGTGCGTTTCCAAAGTGGAAATAAGGTAAGTAAAAGTCCCAGCTAAAACTCCATATGTGCTTGGAAAGGAATCCAGGAATAGCCAATGTGACACCCAAAGAAAATCCACAGCAGAGGCTTACCAGAATGCAAGTGACCCCCTTTATTCAGGATGGTCAAACATCGCTCTATCAAACAAGGAGGATGAGTCCCGTAGTAGGAACAGGCATCAGCATAGGAACCTCTTAATGTGATGTCTTTAGGTGAACGTCACATCTGACGAAACGCGCAGGGCGGAGCCACGTACACACGCTACCATGCATGTGCGGCCAAGTGTCGGCCATTTTGGTTACTAGAGGAATACCTGCCTTTGCTCTTGGCATTTTTTATGTGCTGCTTTGCAAGTTTTAAACGTGGAGGGGCATTACTTTTTAATAAACTATAGTGTTTTACAATATCACACTATGTTGATATCTTACGTTCCATATACCACGATCTCCGGAGAGCAAGTCAGGATCCATTCAGAATCCTTATTCAAGATGGTCAAACATCGCTCTATCAAACAATGAGAATGAGTCCTGTGGCAGGAATAAATGTCAGCATAGGAATCTCTTCATAGTAATGGGGAAATCGAACAATCGTATGGATCATTTTTTGCGTGTTTTGCAGTGTTTGCCGCAGCAGAATGGCAGGACTTGTGGAGATTTCGGCCACGATTCCAAATTGCAAAGTGTGAATGGGGCCTTGTTTTGGCTGACATTACAAGATTGAAAATGCATTATACTAATTACAGAAAACTGTTGGTACCTTTTTACACAGGCGGCGTCGGTTTCAATCAGCAGGGGTTCCGTGAACAGATCCACCACTGAATGAGAGAAGCACTGAGTGGATGAGGCTTTGACATCGGTGTCTGTACAGTTTTGTTCCTCACTGAGCTGAACCAACACACGTTGGGTCTATGGGCAGGCGGATGTAAACACACGTGCATCTGTTTACATCCTTATACTGCCAGTTTAGCACTTTTTACAGACTTAGCTGGACTCAGATGTATTCTTATGTACAGCATAGCATCACATAGTATCACAATGATGCATCACATAGTATCACAATGATGCATCACATAGTATTTCAATTCATTACATGTACTTGTATAGCGCTGTTGCAGCTACAGTATCTTACAAAAGCGAGTACACCCCTCGCATTTTTGTAAATATTTTATTATATATTTTCATGTGAAAACACTGAAGAAATGACACTGCTACAGTGTAAAGAAGTGAGTGTACAGCTTGTATAGTGAGTACAGCCCTAAGTGAAAATGTCCAAATTGGGCCCAATTAGCCATTTTCCCTCCCCAGCGTCACGTGACTCGTTAGTGTTACAAGGTCTCAGGTGTGAATGGGGAGCAGGTGTGTTAAATTTGGTGTCCTCGCTCTCACATGCAACCTCATGGCAAAGAACTCTGAGGATCTGAAAAAAAGAATTGTTGCTCTACATAAAGATGGCCTAGGCTATAAGAAGATTGCCAAGACCCTGAAACTGAGCTGCAGCACGGTGGCCAAGACCATACAGCGGTTTAACAGGACAGGTTCCACTCAGAACAGGCCTCGCCATGGTGGACCAAAGAAGTTGAGGTCACGTGCTCAGCGTCATATCCAGAGGTTGTCTTTGGGAAATAGACGTATGAGTGCTGCCAGCATTGCTGCAGAGGTTAAAGGTGTGGGGGGGTCAGCCTGTCAGTGCTCAGACCATACGCCACACACTGCATCAAATTGGTCTGCATGGCTGTCATCCCAGAAGGAAGCCTCTTCTAAAGATGATGCACAAGAAAGCCAGCAAACAGTTTGCTGAAGACAAGCAGACTAAGGACATGGATTACTGGAACCATGTCCTGTGGTCTGATGAGACCAAGATAAACTTATTTGGTTCAGATGGTGACAAGCGTGTGTGGGGGCAACCAGGTGAGGAGGACAAAGACAAGTGTGTCTTGTCTACAGTCAAGCATGGTGGTGGGAGTGTCATGGTCTGGGGCTGCATGAGTGCTGCCACTGTTCTGCCGAGAAAGTTCCCCTCGGCAGATAAGGACCCCCCTCTACTGTGCAGGCGCAGCGCTTGCGCAGTAGGAGCCGGTGGAAATAGCCGAAGCTGAATACAATAGAAATCAGCTGTGCACGGCGCCTGTAAGCGGGCTCGCTTCGCTCGCCGCGCTTCGCTCGCCACGCTTCGGGCACGGCCTTGATTCGCTTGGCACTTTTTTTATTCTCCCTCTAGGTCCACTTGGATGGTGGGGCTTCAACCTGGACCCAGGGCGCAGGCGCCGTGTACAGCTGATTGAAGTTTTTAATCTTCGGCTATTTTCAGCGGCTCCTAGTCATTCGTACTGCGCAAGCGCTGCACCTGCGCGGTACAGGGGGGTCCTTATCCACCGGGGGAACTTTCTCGGCAAGACACCGGCACTGGGGAGCTACAGATCATTGAGGGAACCATGAATGCCAACATGTACTGTGACATACCGAAGCAGAGCATGATCCCCTCCCTTCAGAGACTGGGCCGCAGGGCAGTATTCCAACATAACGACCTCAAACACACCTCCAAGACGACCACTGCCTTGCTAAAGAAGCTGAGGGTAAAGGTGATGGACTGGCCAAGCATGTCTCCAGACCTAAACCCTATTGAGCATCTGTGGGGCATCCTCAAACGAAAGGCGGAGGAGCGCAAGGTCTCTAACATCCACCAGCTCCGTGATGTCATCATGGAGGAGGGGAAGAGGACTCCAGTGACAACCTGTGAAGCTCTGGTGACCTCCATGCCTAAGAGGGTTAAGGCAGTTCTGGAAAATAATGGTGGGCACACAAAATATTGACACTTTGGGCCCAATTTGGACATTTTCACTTAGGGGTGTACTGACTTTTGTTGCCAGCGGTTTAGACATTAATGGCTGTGTGTTGAGTTATTTTGAGAGGACAGCAAATTTACACTGTTATACAAGCTGTACACTCACTACTTTACATTGTAGCAAAGTGTCATTTCTTCAGTGTTGTCACATGAAAAGATAGAAGAAAAGATTTACAAAAAATGTGAGGGGTGTACTCACTATATATATATTCAAATCAGTCCCTGCCCTCAAGGAGTTTACAATCTACGGTCCCTATCTCGCATTCATACATACAAATACTAGGAACAATTTAGATGGGAGCCAATTAACCTGCATGTCTTTGGAGTGTGGGAGGAAACCCGCACAGGGAGAAGATGCAAACTCCACTCAGGTAGTGCTGTGGTTGGGATTCGAATTGACGCCCCCAGTGCTGCCAGTGCCATATTGTATCATTTTTGTGTCCAGTATTATCATATTGTATCATTTTTGTGTCCAGTATTATCATATTGTATCATTTTTGTGTAGCATTGTGTATCACATTAGATCACAAATGTCCACTTACATCTGCCTGCACATAATGCTTGTCTGAAAGGACTGCGAGTTTAACATATTACTGTAATCTAAATTATTTGTACTATTTTCTAGGGGCACCAACAAATCCCTTCAGAGATCGTGTTAGATTATATTTGTAGAATAAACAATAAAGTAAAACAATCATTTACTTTATGACCTGCTATAGACGTATACAGTACATGAGACAATTGCTTTTAATGTTGTCACTTTTCATTGGTAATGAGGCATTGTTTTCAAGGAGACGTGAGGGGTACCAAGAAATCTGTCCGTAGCTGTAAACCTTTGCCCTCCTTTTTTGTTTTCGCCCATTGCTCTCTGAGATGTATACAATCGCTCCAATTACCAGTATTTAATGATTATTATAATACCAGATTGTCCAGCAAAGATGACCTTATGTTTGTCATTGTGTGCTAAAATCGCCCTTGTAATTTTTTTTTCACTGCTGTAGAAAGAATCCTTTGTTTCTGGTCTCCTCTCCAGACTGCACTGTAATCTACTTTACATAAACCATCTAGCAGACATCTGGTCTGTTTTCCTCTTATCTCATTGTCATTTATTTTATTTTTTTTTTTTTTTGCTGTTACATGGTATGAGTCTTACTATGGCAAAACGAGTCCTTTTTTTTTTTTTTTTTTTTTTGGCAGCTTCAGAACCCGAACAAGCGGGGGAACCGTGCGCTCCCTAGATGCCGGGGTCCAAAGGGTGTGCTTATTTAAATGGCTCAATATTCTCGACCTCTCAGCAAAGCTTTAACTTGCAGTACATTGTGTCTCTCTAAAAAGAAAGCCGCTTTTAGCTTCTAGCAGTATTTGACAGTCTTTACTTGTCATTCACTTTGCCGCCGGCAAAATACACCGGGACACATCACAGGATACGAAGGGTGGTCTACGGTAGGGAATTCATGTACCAATTTTATTAACGGGAGTGTCATTTGAGAAAAAAAATAAAGTAAAATAGTCCGGTTATAGCTTTATTATTTTAGACACATTGGCTGGAAATTGCCAAACCTTGGATGAGATTCTAGGAAGTCTAGCTGTACACAGTGTCCGTCCTTCAAATGCTCTGTTTTCACAAGGTCAATTGGGGTGAGCAGCAGTTGTTTAAAGCAGAGGGGTCTCTAAACTTCCTAAACAAAGGGCCAGTATACTGTCCTTCAGACTTTAGGGAGGCCAGACCATGGCCAGTGTGAGTGGAAAATGTCCTATCTTTGGTATTAGGAAAATTTTTAGTGCCCCATTGTTGGTATCAGTGGGAGGCATAGTGCCCCATCATTGGTGATAGTCTGGTTGTACCCTAGTTGAACGATCCCTGCTGGACCAGCCCAGATTCAAACTGGCTATGGTCGGCTTTAGTGTCCTTCAGGCTTTGGTGGGGCTGGACTGTGGCCAGTGTAAGTAGAAAGTGCCCCGGCATCAGTGGAAGTAAACAATGACCCATCATTGGTGTCAGTGGTAGGAATAGCGCCCCATCGTTGGTGTCAGTGGGAGGACTAGTGCCCCATCGTTGGTGTCAGTGGGAGGACTGGTGCCCCGTCGTTGGTGTCAGTGGGGAGGACTGGTGCCCCGTCGGTGTCAGTGGGGAAGACTGGTGCCCCGTCGGTGGTGTCAGTGGGGAAGACTGGTGCCCCGTCGGTGGTGTCAGTGGGAGGACTGGTGCCCCGTCGTTGGTGTCAGTGGGAGGACTGGTGCCCCGTCGTTGGTGTCAGTGGGAGGACTGGTGCCCCGTCGTTGGTGTCAGTGGGAGGACTGGTGCCCCGTCGTTGGTGTCAGTGGGAGGACTGGTGCCCCGTCGTTGGTGTCAGTGGGGAGGACTGGTGCCCCGTCGTTGGTGTCAGTGGGGAGGACTGGTGCCCCGTCGTTGGTGTCAGTGGGGAGGACTGGTGCCCCGTCGTTGGTGTCAGTGGGGAGGACTGGTGCCCCGTCGTTGGTGTCAGTGGGGAGGACTGGTGCCCCGTCGTTGGTGTCAGTGGGGAGGACTGGTGCCCCGTCGTTGGTGTCAGTGGGGAGGACTGGTGCCCCGTCGCTGGTGTCAGTGGGGAGGACTGGTGCCCCTTCGCTGGTGTCAGTGGGGAGGACTGGTGCCCCGTTGTTGGTGTCAGTGGGGAGGACTGGTGCCCCGTCGTTGGTGTCAGTGGGGAGGACTGGTGCCCCGTCGTTGGTGTCAGTGGGGAGGACTGGTGCCCCGTCGTTGGTGTCAGTGGGGAGGACTGGTGCCCCGTCGTTGGTGTCAGTGGGGAGGACTGGTGCCCCGTCGTTGGTGTCAGTGGGGAGGACTGGTGCCCCGTCGTTTGTGTCAGTGGGGAGGACTGGTGCCCCGTCGTTGGTGTCAGTGGGGAGGACTGGTGCCCCGTCGTTGGTGTCAGTGGGGAGGACTGGTGCCCCGTCGTTGGTGTCAGTGAGAGAAATTGTGCCCAAAGGGACACAGTTTGTGAAGCTTACATTTTTTCTTTTACATTTTAATAAACATGTTCTACTTATGCTGGCAAAACCTGTATAGATTTTCATTCAGACATTTTCATTTAAAGAACATTTGATTCATTTTCTAATCCTCACTGAGGTCCAATCCATGTTGGTTTTCTTCCGCAGCGACGGGAAAGTTTGGAGGGGCAGAAAGGAAAACTTTTCTCGATCGAACTACTTTTTTCGGACAGCGTTCTGTGGTTTTCATCGAGAAACTACTTTTCGTTTTAAAACTGAATGCTAAAAGCAAAAAATCGATTTTTGTACAAATGTTCTTACGATCGTTCTCGGGTGAAAATCTATATGTGTATGGCCAGCATTTACTTGCTCTGTGTAATGGTTTTGCACAGAGCAACCCGGATCATCCTCATCTCGGGTTCCCCGCCAACGCTCCCTGCCCCCCCCCCGCCAAGTATCCAGCATAGGAAGCCGCTTCCTGTAGGGGGCACTCGTGCACGCTCGATCCCGAGCTGGGATGTTTGCGTCTATTCAGACACACAGACTGACTCAGCCGCGCTCTCTGCTCTGCACAGGTATTGACTGACCGCAAAAAGCAGCCAATCCTGTGAGAGCGGGGGGGGGGGGGGGGGGGGGGGGAAGAGCTGCTGCAGATGTGCACAATGTTGGATCGGGTAAGTATTTAGGGGGGGGGGCTTTTCTTTTAAAAGATGTTCTACCTTTAATGCAGAGAATGCATTATGGTTAAAAAAAAAAAAAAAAAGTTTAACTTTTGCAACCAGTCTAGGGACTTGTACTGTAAGGGATGACCTGAACACAATGTGCCATGTTGCAATTAAAGGGGTAGTAAACCATGTTTAAAAAAAAAAAAAAAAACCTGCAAGGGTTAAATGCTCATTATATGTAGGGAAGAGAATGAAGAGGTTTTATCACTTACCCTGCACCCTATTACAGCGCTCTCCTCCTCCGCTCAAAGCCCCGGTCTGTGGGCAGGACCTCTTCATTATCACCTACAGTACAAGGACAATCACTCTGTATAGTACACAGGAGGCTGGAGTCCCACCAGAGCTGGTCGTGGAGCAGAATGAGGAGGACCAATCCCAGCGCTGGAAGGAGCCTTCTGAAGCGAGGAGTAAGGTAGGTATTTTATTTCTTTAAAGCAGACCTTCAGTCATTATTATTATTATTTTTTTTTTTTTTTAAACTTTCCATCTATTAAATCTTCTGCCCTTGTTGTTGTTTTAACTTTTGCCAGTAAATCCCTTATACAGCCCACTTCCTGTTTCTTGTCTGGTCATTAGCCTAGGCTTATGACATCATGCACAGCTCTCTCTCGTGTTTGCCAGGAAGGGAGGGGGGATGAGTCATAAGAGAGGCCAATGAGAGCTGCAGAGCTGGAGGTGTGCCTCTGTGTGTCTGTGTAAATCCAGGAAGTGAACAGGCAGCAGCTTCAGCTGCCCACAGTTAAAATGGCTGCAGCCAGACTCAGTGGAGGGAGATTTCTGCAGCATATTTGGCAAGTACAGAATCACAGTATATATAAAATAATATGCAAAGTGGTTGGAGGGAAGCTTCAGAATGGCAAAGATGTTTTTATTACAAATTATGTGAGCAGACTGCTGTTCTTCTTTAAAATCTTACTAAATCCACAGCAGTAAAATCAGTCTGTATATACAGTAAAGCATGCTTGTTATACTCGCTGTGGAACCTAAGGGGCTAAGCCCCACCTACAGTGCTGCTGGCTTCCCTCTTACCCTCCCCCCTCGGCTGCTGTGGGGCGATGTTTCGGGATGGAGAGCAGGAGAAGGGGGTAGTCAATATGCCATTCAACCAGCCCCTTCCTTTTCTGAGGCACCATTTAAATAAAGCGTAATTCTTATACAATTTACACCTGAGCATATCGCTTTCTTGGCGTTTTTTCCTGGCGTTTTTATTTATTTAATTTTTATTCTAAAGCTTTTTTGCAGCCTTTACAAGCTCCCCCCCCTTTTTTTTTTTTTAAACGTTTAAGAAGTGTATTACAAGTGATTTACAGCTTAAGGTGCTTTTTGTTTAGCCAATAGAAAGCACCGAGGGGAGGAGAGGGAGAGGAAATTAGGGGTGGAAAGCTGCTGTTTGAGCATTTTACTTGCATTTTACAAGCGTTTTTCTGCTCAAGCAGGTGTTTCTATTAAAGTCTATGGGGCCAAAAAAATGCTTGCAATCTGCCAAAAAGAAACGCATGTATTTTGTTTGAGTGTCAGGTGTTTTGCCGTCAGATGGCGGAACGCTCAGATGTGAACAGGGGCCATTGAAATGAATGGAATTTGGCTTGTTGAGCGTTTTTAGAGCTACAAGATTTCAGCAGAAAATTGCTCAGGTGTGAACAGGGCCTAAATGAACACAGTAAACAGACGCACTCTCTCTCACTGTGTTCATAACTGAAGCATAATAAACTGTTTACTATGCTTAAATTTGTGAAGGAACAGGAAGCCACTCAAGCACAGAGCACTTCCCAGTAATTCACTGTCCAGTGCAGCTGAGGCTGCAGAGAAAGGCGTGTGTGTTTGAGCTTTGGGGTACACACCTTAATGCAATAGGCTTTCTCGGGAGCGTGCATGTGATCAGCACAGGGCCAATCGGCACTGTCCAGACAGAGGGTCAGGGGTCCTACAGCCTCATAGGACAATCAGGGGAGAATGAAAACTCCTCCTACAAGCTTTAACCAGACACTGATAGAGGTCACAAGACTGCTATATACTGCTGATGAGAAAAAGTATTTTAGCAGTTTATATTTACTAAAATAATTGCATTTCCATGTTCTGTGTACTGTGGGAGACCAGATATAGAGAATGCAGAGTCCTGGGGAGACCAGATATAGTGACTGCAGAGTCCTGGGGAGACCAGGTATAGTGACTGCAGAGTCCTGGGGAGACCAGGTATAGTGACTGCAGAGTCCTGGGGAGACCAGGTATAGTGACTGCAGAGTCCTGGGGAGACCAGGTATAGTGACTGCAGAGTCCTGGGGAGACCAGGTATAGTGACTGCAGAGTCCTGGGGAGACCAGGTATAGTGACTGCAGAGTCCTGGGGAGACCAGGTATAGTGACTGCAGAGTCCTGGGGAGACCAGGTATAGTGACTGCAGAGTCCTGGGGAGACCAGGTATAGTGACTGCAGAGTCCTGGGGAGACCAGGTATAGTGACTGCAGAGTCCTGGGGAGACCAGGTATAGTGACTGCAGAGTCCTGGGGAGACCAGGTATAGTGACTGCAGAGTCCTGGGGAGACCAGGTATAGTGACTGCAGAGTCCTGGGGAGACCAGGTATAGTGACTGCAGAGTCCTGGGGAGACCAGGTATAGTGACTGCAGAGTCCTGGGGAGACCAGGTATAGTGACTGCAGAGTCCTGGGGAGACCAGGTATAGTGACTGCAGAGTCCTGGGGAGACCAGGTATAGTGACTGCAGAGTCCTGGGGAGACCAGGTATAGTGACTGCAGAGTCCTGGGGAGACCAGGTATAGTGACTGCAGAGTCCTGGGGAGACCAGGTATAGTGACTGCAGAGTCCTGGGGAGACCAGGTATAGTGACTGCAGAGTCCTGGGGAGACCAGGTATAGTGACTGCAGAGTCCTGGGGAGACCAGGTATAGTGACTGCAGAGTCCTGGGGAGACCAGGTATAGTGACTGCAGAGTCCTGGGGAGACCAGGTATAGTGACTGCAGAGTCCTGGGGAGACCAGGTATAGTGACTGCAGAGTCCTGGGGAGACCAGGTATAGTGACTGCAGAGTCCTGGGGAGACCAGGTATAGTGACTGCAGAGTCCTGGGGAGACCAGGTATAGTGACTGCAGAGTCCTGGGGAGACCAGGTATAGTGACTGCAGAGTCCTGGGGAGACCAGGTATAGTGACTGCAGAGTCCTGGGGAGACCAGGTATAGTGACTGCAGAGTCCTGGGGAGACCAGGTATAGTGACTGCAGAGTCCTGGGGAGACCAGGTATAGTGACTGCAGAGTCCTGGGGAGACCAGGTATAGTGACTGCAGAGTCCTGGGGAGACCAGGTATAGTGACTGCAGAGTCCTGGGGAGACCAGGTATAGTGACTGCAGAGTCCTGGGGAGACCAGGTATAGTGACTGCAGAGTCCTGGGGAGACCAGGTATAGTGACTGCAGAGTCCTGGGGAGACCAGGTATAGTGACTGCAGAGTCCTGGGGAGACCAGGTATAGTGACTGCAGAGTCCTGGGGAGACCAGGTATAGTGACTGCAGAGTCCTGGGGAGACCAGGTATAGTGACTGCAGAGTCCTGGGGAGACCAGGTATAGTGACTGCAGAGTCCTGGGGAGACCAGGTATAGTGACTGCAGAGTCCTGGGGAGACCAGGTATAGTGACTGCAGAGTCCTGGGGAGACCAGGTATAGTGACTGCAGAGTCCTGGGGAGACCAGGTATAGTGACTGCAGAGTCCTGGGGAGACCAGGTATAGTGACTGCAGAGTCCTGGGGAGACCAGGTATAGTGACTGCAGAGTCCTGGGGAGACCAGGTATAGTGACTGCAGAGTCCTGGGGAGACCAGGTATAGTGACTGCAGAGTCCTGGGGAGACCAGGTATAGTGACTGCAGAGTCCTGGGGAGACCAGGTATAGTGACTGCAGAGTCCTGGGGAGACCAGGTATAGTGACTGCAGAGTCCTGGGGAGACCAGGTATAGTGACTGCAGAGTCCTGGGGAGACCAGGTATAGTGACTGCAGAGTCCTGGGGAGACCAGGTATAGTGACTGCAGAGTCCTGGGGAGACCAGGTATAGTGACTGCAGAGTCCTGGGGAGACCAGGTATAGTGACTGCAGAGTCCTGGGGAGACCAGGTATAGTGACTGCAGAGTCCTGGGGAGACCAGGTATAGTGACTGCAGAGTCCTGGGGAGACCAGGTATAGTGACTGCAGAGTCCTGGGGAGACCAGGTATAGTGACTGCAGAGTCCTGGGGAGACCAGGTATAGTGACTGCAGAGTCCTGGGGAGACCAGGTATAGTGACTGCAGAGTCCTGGGGAGACCAGGTATAGTGACTGCAGAGTCCTGGGGAGACCAGGTATAGTGACTGCAGAGTCCTGGGGAGACCAGGTATAGTGACTGCAGAGTCCTGGGGAGACCAGGTATAGTGACTGCAGAGTCCTGGGGAGACCAGGTATAGTGACTGCAGAGTCCTGGGGAGACCAGGTATAGTGACTGCAGAGTCCTGGGGAGACCAGGTATAGTGACTGCAGAGTCCTGGGGAGACCAGGTATAGTGACTGCAGAGTCCTGGGGAGACCAGGTATAGTGACTGCAGAGTCCTGGGGAGACCAGGTATAGTGACTGCAGAGTCCTGGGGAGACCAGGTATAGTGACTGCAGAGTCCTGGGGAGACCAGGTATAGTGACTGCAGAGTCCTGGGGAGACCAGGTATAGTGACTGCAGAGTCCTGGGGAGACCAGGTATAGTGACTGCAGAGTCCTGGGGAGACCAGGTATAGTGACTGCAGAGTCCTGGGGAGACCAGGTATAGTGACTGCAGAGTCCTGGGGAGACCAGGTATAGTGACTGCAGAGTCCTGGGGAGACCAGGTATAGTGACTGCAGAGTCCTGGGGAGACCAGGTATAGTGACTGCAGAGTCCTGGGGAGACCAGGTATAGTGACTGCAGAGTCCTGGGGAGACCAGGTATAGTGACTGCAGAGTCCTGGGGAGACCAGGTATAGTGACTGCAGAGTCCTGGGGAGACCAGGTATAGTGACTGCAGAGTCCTGGGGAGACCAGGTATAGTGACTGCAGAGTCCTGGGGAGACCAGGTATAGTGACTGCAGAGTCCTGGGGAGACCAGGTATAGTGACTGCAGAGTCCTGGGGAGACCAGGTATAGTGACTGCAGAGTCCTGGGGAGACCAGGTATAGTGACTGCAGAGTCCTGGGGAGACCAGGTATATAGTGAATGCCGGGTCCTGGTTTTAGTAACCCTTTAATCCTCTTTCCCCTAGACTAAACAAGCATTTAACCCTTGGGGGGGGGGGGGGGTCACCGCAAGGGATTATTATTATTATTAATAATGTTTTTTTTCTCATCCAAATCAATTTGAAAAACTCTCAAAAAAAAAAAAAACTCTCATCCAAATCAATCCATTTCTCATCCAAATCAATTTGAAAAACTCCTACCCACTTAGCCCCGCTCCTTAAAATTTTCTTACTGCAACCATCTTGAATAAGGGCAAATGGTTGTGTAGCAAATGGTAAATGCAGCATTTACTTCCTGGGTTCCCTCTGCCCTTAGCTCAGGCGGTGGTCTTAGCTCTCCAGGCTGGGGGGTGTGCTTAGCTGAGAGAGCCCCTCCTCTTATGAAGACTCCTGGGATGTATGACATCATTATGGCCCAGGCCAGAAACCAGGAAGATGCTAAAGAAATGTAAAAAAAAAAAAAAATCAAACATTTAAAACTAATAAATATTCTCTACCTTCCTTCTGTTTACTAATACTAGCAGCATAAGAATTACAAATAGTTGAGAGAGTTTTTAGTTCCACTTGAAGAAAAGCCTTCCTGTATGTAACAAAATGGGAAAGTTCCCACAAGAGGGTTTTTTTAGTAGCAGAGTAAATAATTAGATAATATGTATAGGAAAAAGTATGTTTATAAAATTGTACAAGAGATACTACCATGGAAGTATCTTTTGTACAATTTCATAAACATACTTTTTCTATACATATTATCTAATTATTTACTCTGCTACTAAAAAAACCCTCTTGTGGGAACTTTCCCATTTTGTGACTATTGGGGTGTGCAGCACCACCTCCTCCTCCCTATATTTGTCTTTCCCATGCCTTCCTGTATGTACTGGGTTTCTTTTAGATGTCCCATTTCATATCTGGGCCTTTTTACTGGCCGGGAAAATGCTTACATATAAATACTGCAATCATTACATTTACTTCACCTGTCATCATCAATAATCGTCTCTTTCTCCATTTCCCAGCACTCCATCGCGTGGTGCAAGATCTGGAAGCAGCCACACAAAGATGAGTCTCCATGGTGCCAGCGGCGGTCACGAGCGATCACGGGACAGACGGCGATCGAGTGACCGGTCTCGGGATTCATCCCACGAGAGAGGAGAGAGCCAGCTGACCCCGTGCATCCGAAATGTTACCTCACCCACGCGGCAGCATCAGAGCGGTACGTTAGTATGTTGAAATGTTTCACCTAATGCCCAGGAAAGCTGCCAAAAAAATTGCTCTGAAGAATCTTTGCTCCATTTTTTATTTTTATTTTTTTTCCCCACAACAGGACTAACCCCTCCTCCTATGCTTTTCAGCCAAGAAAGCTGCCATCTAAAGCCCATACACACTATTAGATTTTCTGCAGATTTTTGTCTTCAGATTTAACAAAACCAGTTTCAATTTGTATGCAATCAGGCAGGCCCTTGCACTACATGGTTTTGGTAAATCTGAAGACAAAAATCTGCAGAAAATCTAATAGTGTGTATGAGGCTTTAGCCTCTGTTTGATTTTCAACTGCCATGGTGCTGCACATGTGATCATTGATGACTTCAGCAAGTTGATGGCTTGACAGTTTAGTTGTGTTTGGTTGTGTGTGTGTGTGTGTGTGTATGTGTGTGTGTGTGTGTGTGTGTGTGTATATATATATATATATATACATACATACATACATACATACATACATACATACATACATACATACATACATTTTTTTTTTTTTTTTTTTTTTTTTTTCCACAAAGGTGAGTACTCCCTTCACATTTTTGTAAATATCTTCTTCTATCTTTTCATGTGATGACACTGAAGAAATGACACTTTGCTACAATGTAAAGTAGTGAGTATACAGCTTGTATAACAGTGTAAGTTTGCTGTCCCCTCAAAATAACTCAACACACAGCCATTAATGTCTAAACTGCTGGCAACAAAAGTGAGTACACCCCCTAGGTGAAAATGTCCAAATTGTGCCCAATTAGACATTTTCCCTCTCCGGTGTCATGTGACTCGTTAGTGTTACAAGGTCTCAGGTGTGAATGGGGAGCAGGTGTGTTAAATTTAATATCGCTCTCACTCTCTCATACTGGTCACTGGAAGTTCAACATGGCACCTCATGGGAAAGAACTCTGAGGGTCTGAAAAAAAGAATTGTTGCTCTACATAAAGATGGCCTAGGCTATAAGAAGATTGCCAAGACCCTGAAACTGAGCTGCAGCACGGTGGCCAAGACCATACAGCGGTATAACAGGACAGGTTCCACTCAGAACAGGCCTCGCCATGGTCGAACAAGGAAGTTGAGTGCACATGCTCAGCGTCATATCCGGAGGTTGTCTTTGGGAAATAGCATATGAGTGCTGCCAGCATTGCTGCAGAAGTTGGAGGGGTGGGGGGTCAGCCTATCTGTGCTCAGACCATACGCTGCACACTGCATCAAATTGGTCTGCATGGCTGTCTTCTCTTCTAAAGATGATGCACAAGAAAACAGTTTGCTGCAGACTAAGGACATGGATTACTGGAACCAAGTCCTGTGGTCTGATGAGACCAAGATAAACTTATTTGGTTTAGATGGTGTCAAGCGTGTGTGGCGGCAACCAGGTGAGGAGAACAAAGACAAGTGTGTCTTGCCTGCAGTCAAGCATGGTGGTGGGAGTGTCATGGTCTGGTGCTGCATGAGTGCTGCTGGCACTGGGGAGCTACAGTTCATTGAGGGAACTATGAATGCCAACATGTACTGTGACATACTGAAGCAGAGCATAATCCCCTTCCTTCACAGACTGGGCCACAGGGCCATATTCCAACATAATGACCCCAAACACACCTCCAAGATGACCACTGCCTTGCTAAAGAAGCTGAGGGTAAAGGTGATGGACTGGCCAAGCATGTCTCCGGACCTAAACCCTATTGATCATCTGTGGGACATCCTCAGACGGAAGGTGGAGGAGCGCAAGGTCTCCAACATCCACCAGCTCTGTGATGTCGTCATGGAGGAGGGGAAGAGGACTCCAGTGGCAACCTGTGAAGCTCTGGTGATCTCCATGCCTAAAATGTAGCATGTAAGGGGGTGAAGAGTACTTAAAGCGGAACTTCCACTTTTGGGTGGAACTCAGCTTTAAACCTGCAGGGAGCCCATTATTTTATGCTTTTAAATGTGCGATGTGCCCTGAATGATAACTCCCAAAGATACTGTCAACCCATCGAATGGCCGGTGTTGGAACTGATCACTTGGTAGCACCAAACAGAGGCTAAGGTGGCCGCTTCCATTGCTGTAAAGGAGAGGAGGGTTTAGTTCTGCCTTAATATGTAAATACAGATGATATGTAAAGGTTTGTGTGCTACACATCTAGTAACATGTACATATTATTACATTTCAACACAACACTATGCTTTGATTTATTTATTATGCAAAGTTTTTGCTTAAGTGAGGACTCTTCTAATCAGTGTTTGTCTATAGTGACTACAAAACATAACCCCAGTGCAATGTCAGAAAAGTGTCAAGCCTTTTGTGTAAAAAAAAAAAAAAAAAAAAAGTTGGTTGGGGTCTCCTTACTACTAACAGTCTTATTCATGTGGAAGAATTAAAGAAAAAAAAAAAAAAACACAACCCTTGTGGTTATCTAGTCAGCAAGTACGTTTTATTTTTAATTTTTTTCAGTGGGCCCTAAACCACCACTAGATGACAGCATACAGCAGAATAATATTAACCTGAATAGAACATACAACTACATTTAGGTGGGACAGAACACTATATAACTATAAGAGCTAAAAAAGATGAAAGGAGGAGGAGTGGAGTGGGGTAGGGTGAGGTAGGGTAGTGTAGGGTGAGGTCGGGTAGTGTAGTGTGAGGTCAGTAGTGTAGTGTAGGGTGAGGTAGGGTAGTGTAGGGTGAGGTAGGGTAGTGTAGTGTGAGGTCGGGTAGTGTAGGGTGAGGTCGGGTAGTGTAGGGTGAGGTCGGGTAGTGTAGGGTGAGGTCGGGTAGTGTAGGGTGAGGTCGGGTAGTGTAGTGTAGGGTGAGGTCGGGTAGTGTAGTGTAGGGTGAGGTCGGGGTAGTGTAGTGTAGGGTGAGGTCGGGGTAGTGTAGTGTAGGGTGAGGTCGGGGTAGTGTAGTGTAGGGTGAGGTCGGGGTAGTGTAGTGTAGGGTGAGGTCGGGGTAGTGTAGTGTAGGGTGAGGTCGGGGTAGTGTAGGGTGAGGTAAGGTAGTGTGAGGTAAGGTGAGGTAGGGTAGTGTAAGGTGGGATAAATGGAGCCAGACCAAGATGGGTACGAAGTGCAGCATCACTAGATCTAGGTGGGTTTGGGCCTGTTAATTTTTGCTACACCTATTTAAATTCTCCTTGGGTACAAATAAGACACGTAGATCTACTGTACCAAGAGGATAGTCTGGTAATGTCTTAGCAAGTTTATAACTGAATATTTTTTTTAGCTTTAGCATCCGAGTTCCTGAATCAGGGATTTCTGCAAATATTGGCCGATCTCCTTAACCAGAAATGAAGTCATTTAGTGCTGGTGCCGCCCCCACCGTTGTCAGCCGCACCATGCTGTGGAGGAGGAATGGCTCCGATCGTTAATTCTTCCACATGTCCTCCATATGTCTGACTGTTGGAGGTTCGGGGGGAGCCCATAAACAAGTAGGTAGGCGTTCACAGAAGAAGTAGTTGCTTCTCAGGAACTTTATGTGGCTTAATAAAGCAGTTCTGAACCCCTCAGGAATAGATTGGACAATGGATGCACAGATAAAGGC
Organism: Aquarana catesbeiana; assembly: GCF_042186555.1. Lineage (NCBI taxonomy): Eukaryota > Metazoa > Chordata > Amphibia > Anura > Ranidae > Aquarana > Aquarana catesbeiana. The sequence continues at coordinate 21,533,028 of NC_133334.1, forward strand.
TTCGATCGTATAGATGTACTGCAGGGTACACCCGTGCGAGTGCCATTTTTGCCCACACAGATATGTACAGGGGTTTGTGCGTCCCAGTGCAGGCAGTCCCATTCCTTTAAGTTAGGATGCAGCGGCGACTCGCAATTTGACATATATGTGGATGCGCAGCCCTAAATGTAGACTGTGCACCCTCACGGATGTCTAATTTGGAGCAGCGGCTGTACCTGTGCAGACGCTGTCACTTAATTGACAGAAAATGGACTACCTGCTCCGGGATGCATAGAACACCCTCACACGGGTGTACGCTGTAGTGCGCCCCATATGAAGTCAAAGGTTTCTGGCTGCTTTGAAGTAGCCTGTTGCAGTCACTTATTTCAATGAGTTTAGAAGGTTGCATCTATTGTTCCATAATGCAGCATCATTCTTCCAATCCACCAATAGTATCACTCGTTGGCTTTATTTATTTAAAGCAGAACTATAGGGGAATTTTTTATTTTATGTATTTATTTTCACTTTGGGATAGAGTGAGGGAGGGTTATAACCCCTGTCAGTTTTTTTTTTTTTTTTTTTCCCGCCATCTGTGTCCCATTGTGGAGATTTCTGTTCACTTCCTGTCCCATAGCCAAACAGGAAGTGAAAGGAAATCCCTGCAAATTAATGGAATTCCGTGGGGACCCCCTTGTCACTAGAACTAGTGTCCCCATTGGATGATTTCCCCTCATTACTTTTCTAGGGGCAACCCAAAATTTTGAGGAGTTTTTCTTTTACTGTCACTTTAAATGATAATGGTAAACAGGACAAATGGGGTAAATCTCCTTAATGGGGGGTGGGGGTACAGACAGCATTAAAACCCTGACAGGGGGTCTAATCCTTCTCTACTGTCCAAAACTGAAAAAAAAAAAATTTTTTTTGCCTTTTTAGTTATACATACATTGAAGCTAAAGTTCGAAGTGCAATAACTTTAATCATAACATCATTGTCCCGACTAATCTGAATAAACCTTGTATGTGTTTGCTGCGGGTTACTGCACTGTTAAGAATACCCCGTTATGTATTGCTGTTTGTATGGCTGTGCTGTCACCATGGTAACTGCATCATTTTTTACCAGTTTACATCACCAATATCACGTAGGATTGCAACGAGGATTTAACGGTCTCTTCTACCATTAACTTGCTGTGTGTTCTGGTCAATAATAGTCATTTGTCCTGATCTTTATATTGCCCTGTCCCCAATCTGACACTCCAGAGCAACTCTAAGGTGAGGATCGGGCTAGTAAGGTCATGATCGTCAGCGCTTCTGAAGGAAGCATCATCTGTGCTGAATTTTCAGCTTGTTGGAAAATGCTTGTGTTATGGGACTGACCAGAAGAGGGGTGTGGAGCATTATCTCCAAAAAATAGGAAACACCCCCCCTACATCTCCAAACAGGGATATTGGAGTAGGGGTAAGCATATCATACAATACACAAAAGTTATATAGCATGATAAAATCAATACATCTTTATTTGAACATGAAATCTTTTTTTGTTAAAAATTGATCCATATCAACATGATAGAAATACACAAAGCATAGATGTAGAGCCTAGTGGGCCAACGCGTTTCGTATAGATCCAGTGCTTCTTCAGGATCCGCAAGCTCTTTATATGAAGATACAGTGGATACAGTATCTACAATAAAAAGAAAAGAATTACGAAATAGTACATATTACAATTGTACATAAGAAAACACATTGTGGAGAGGTACCAAACCACAGATGAAGAAGGGAGAGGGGAAAAAAATGCCACCACCACGTTTAAAAAAAGTCATCTTAAAATTCCAATAAATATATTAGGTATTTTTAGGTGAAGAGTATATGTCTGGTTTATGTGCAAATCTGTCCCCCCAGATTGGTTTGTCCATCTGCCATTGGGGGGACACATATAGACATAGACCAGACATATACTCTCGTCTAAAAAATACCTAATAATAGATTTATTGGAATTTTTAGATTACTTTTTTAAACGTGGTGGTGGCATTTTTTTCCCCCTCTCCTTTCTTCATCTGTGGCTTGGTACCTCTCCACAACGTGTTTTTTTTAATTGTAATATGTACGATTTCGTAATTCTTTTCTTTTTATTGTAGATACTGTATCCATTGTATCTTGATATAAAGAGCTTGTGGATCCTGAAGCACTGGATCTATATGAAACGCGTTGGCCCACTAGGCTCTACATTGATATTTTGTGTATTTCTATCATGTTGATATGGATCAATTTTTAACAAAAAAAAACTATTTCATGTACAAATAAAGATGTATTGATTTTATCATACTATATAACTTTTGTGTATTGTATGATATGTTTACCCCTACTCTAATATCCCTGTTCGGAGATGTGTGTGTTTTGGGGGGGGTTGTTCCTATTTTTTGGAGATAACGCTACATTGGTACCTCCCCACAATGTGTATTTTTTTTTTCTTTATGTACAATTGTGATATATATAGTAATGTGTTGTACTATTTTTGTAATTTATTTTGCTTTTTTTTTTTTTTTTTTTTTTTTTTTTCCTTTTTTGTACTGCTTTTTTGTTAGCAGAATTCAATAGCAGGAGCTCAGGTTACACACACAGCTGAACGAGTCAGAAGTGCGACATACACCACTTCCTCTGTCCTCCGCAGATTTCCTCTGCATATTCAGCTATACTCTGTCCAGTGAACAGGGCTGCACTGCAAGTGCCCCCCAGCCGTGTGCACTTGTGGGTATCAAAGGGTTAAAGCAGTCATTGTATCGCATCCTCACAGCCTGCCAGTCTCTAAAGAGTGCTTCTTACGCGAATCGCTCTTCTCAGAGCACTGCTAGTGTGAACGAGCCATAGATGAGAACGATGAGTGGGTAAGATCTATCCATCCTCCACAAAATCTGAAGCTTAGGTGATTTATACCTGGTAGTGAGCGCAGCACAAGCGTGTGTACTGCCATCCTGTGCTTTACTGCATGGCAGGGTTGAGTATTTTAGGGCATTTCTTCTTTTCTTCTTCTTGTATACTTTCAGAAGCCTGAAAGTATACAAGATGTGTCTAAAAAAAATTTGGTGAGTGGTCCGATATCTCAACAGCAACATGGGCTATGTGCGCGCGCATTCACAGGGCTATCCAGAGACACGCCGAGAAGCACCACCTAGTGTGGAGTACACGTGACCATCAGGGTAAACCCACTGTGGGCATTCAGATGTATTCCGTGTGGGAGGTCGGGTCACAGTGCAATGGAGCAACGAGTGAACATCAAGTTCTGCTACAAATTGGGGAAACCGGCGACGCATGAAATGTTGGTGCGAGTGTATGGGGCGGAAGCCGTGAGCAGAAAATGATCTTAAGACACTTTTGTGACGGGAAGGAAACGACTGAGGATGAGCCAAGTTCGGATCGACCGTTGCCAAGAACACCAGACATGATCGAGCGAGGACGACAAATGCTGGCATGAGATCGGCGACTTGACTCTACGATTGATGGTGGAGGAATTGGGCATTAGCAAGGGCAGGGTGTGCCATCGTCCACAAAGATTTGGGTAAGAGGAAGATCTGTTCCCGGTTTGTGCTGTACAAGCTGACAAGACGAACAGAAAGCAAAACTGGTGGAAACCTATGGAGATTTAATTACCATGTGTGACCAGGATCCATCCTTTCTGACAACCATTATCACTGGGGATGAGACCTGGTGCTACCGGTTCTATCCGCAATCAATGGAATGGCGTTCACGGTCTTCCCCACGACCCAAAAAGGAGTCCAAGACCAACACAATATTGATGGCCTTTAAAGAGGAAGTAAACTCTCCCACTCTGATGCTGCTTTTCATTTAGTCCATTATAATAAGTAATTGTCAAACTATAGCCACTGTAATCCAGCCCAAATCGTATATTACTTACTGTTTAAGTAATCTTAAGTTTTTTCTGAGTCCACAGTAGAGTGTATTTCCTCCCTTACATTGAGCACTTCCTGTACTGTTAACCAAGCCTCCTTCTCAATCCAGCTTTTCTATGGCAACCTTGCTTCCCTGCTCATAGCTGACTTGTTTTATTTCATAGTATTTACTTGTGCCATTATGTAGTGTTTGCCTATGTCGGTCTTATCAGCTACAGCTGATAAGACTGCAATAATGTTGTCCGATGCCCAGGTTTACACTCCATGTGATATCACATGGTCACATGGGGTGTAGTAGGAAGCTCTGAGTGATTATGCAGTCTCGTGGGATGTCAGTGTTGTGCCGTAGGAAGTCTTGATAATAGACAGACAAGCACACAGAGTGTGCGTTAAATCAGGGGAGATAGGGGCATGCTCAGTGACGTCATTCTAAAGAACAAAAAGGATTACAACAATACTAAGCAAGTAAGGAGATATCTACAAGCAGTGTTCATTAGGGGTTTTTATGCTGATTTACATGGGACAAAGTTGTGGGGGAGAGTTTACAACCACTTTAACAACGATGGCATCTTCCATAAGGGGATCCAAGAATACGTGGCAGCGGTTCTGCAGTCGATTTACTAGAGGACAGTTTCGAGAAGCTTTAAGAACGTTGCCAAAAGTGTTGTTAAGGATGCCGATTATTTTGAAGGCCAATAAAGGTAATTTGTATCTTCTTTGTTTTGTTTTGTTTTCTAACACCATTCCCCAAGCTTTTTAGATAAGCCTCATATTTAACGGTCCATTGGGAATTTAGAAATGGCCCAGAAGCAGCAAGTGATGTTCTGATTCAGGCCATCCCGTCAGCCCGGGCCCACCCTGACATACTGATTTCTTCTTCTCATACCTTTTATAGCTATTTTCAAGGCCTGTGGTTCATGTTTTATCTGTTAACAAAAGATTAATCAGACGCACTATAATAGAATGTGTGGCTCACCAGGAACATTAGGCTCAGCCCAGGACTGCGAGGAGCCGATTATCATAAAAGCCGTTGATTCTTTTCTCACATTTTGATATATTACACCTCATTATTTGCTGGTCATGTTGGAGAAGCCTTGGAAATGATTTACCGGCAATACGGCCATTACCTCAATCTTGGCACGGAGTCCTGAGATGACCCTCCAGCAATCAGATTTAAGAAGGTGGAAATATCTGCAATCGATAAGAATTGAGTCAGTTTGTGCAGAGAGAGGAAGGGAAGAATCTGTTATTACTGCTGCCTGCACGGAATTTCATTGATGGCACTTCTGTAGGTGATTAATGGCTTTAAACGTGTTTTCCTTGAGAATAAGCCCTCATGCACACTGGACACTGGACTTTTTTAGCCTCTAAATGCCCCTCTATATGTGGCCATGCACACATAGGCGTTTACGGGTGTATTAGATGAGGCTAAAAAAAAGAAAATCCTCACTTGTGTTCAGGAGAGGAGCGTTTGAGCAGGAAAAAGTGCTTAATGTTCCTAAATGTCTGTAGAAAAACAGCTTAAAATCGGCTAAAGCCGTGTCTTGCAAATACATTTAGGCGCATTCAGCTCTTGAACATTCATTCATTTCAGTGGCCAGAAGGAATTTAATATTTTGGCCAATGGAATGACACCAAAATGCATTTGCAAAACATGGCATTAGGAGCGTGTTTTAAGCTGTTTTTTCCCACCAGGAGAAAAGGCACTCAGAAGAGCTGGGTGAATACCCAGTGTGCATGAGGCCGAAGCCCGTAGTTGCGTTTGAAAGTTCAGTTTCAAGAAAATGGCCTATGCAATCAAGGAGCCCCCTTATTCGCCTCTTCCTGACTGCGCTATAGCCGAAAGACGGCTACAATGCAGCTCTTCTGGGAGGACGTCCATGGACCTTCTACCACGTGTGCACCTCCCTTTGGAGACAGCTAAACACAGATTGTGGTAAAGGGACAATCGCAGCGAACCCTTTACCATGTGATCAGCTGTCTCCCAAAACAGGAATTGCAGGGTTTAATCTACTTTTCCAGCCACACAGTGTCTGCCAAGCCCTCCACTGGCTTCCAACTGCCCAGCAAATTACATTCAAACTACGAACAACAACTTGCAAAGCCATTTACAACTCTGCCCCGAGCTACATCACCAATTTTGTCTCCAAATATCACCAAAACCGTCTTCTCTGCTCCTCCCAGGACCTCCTGCTCTCTAGTTCTCTTGTCTCCTCCTCCCATGTTCATCTCCAGGACTTCTCCAGAGCTTCTCCCATCCTCTGGAACTCTCTGTCTCAATCTGTCTGGCCACCTTTAGGCAATGGAAAAGGAGAAAGGTAACAGCGCTCTCTGCAGGGACAACTTAATCCATACACCAGGTCCACTCACAGGTGCCGAGGCTCGATGTGTCCCAACACACTCCAATGCAACAGTAATAAGGAGAGCCGGCAAAACTGTAATCCTTGAAGTGACGTTTATTGGTACATCAGAGTGACAATAAAGCTGATGCGTTTCGGCAATAGCCTTAGTCGTAGCTTATTACTGTTCCACCTTTAGGCAATCCCTGAAAACTCATCTCTTCAGGGAAGCCTATCATGCCTCCACCTAATATCTGAACTTTTAACTCTTCCATCAGTTCATCCCCTCAGTTATTACCTTTTGTGCCACTTGCCCTATCCTATTAGATTGTAAGCTCTTATGAGCAGGGCCCTCTTGTATTTGTTATTGTAACTGTACTGTCTTCCTTTAGACTGTAAAGCGCTGCACAAACTGTTGGCGCAATATAAATCTTTTATTATAACAATAATAATAATACTTAACCCTTAATTTGACAGGTAAGGTTGCTTGTATTTATTTCGGTTTTTGCTTTTTAAGTAACCCATTTGATGTAATAGATTGCAAGAAAAGGCCTACCTGTGACCTGAATGGTCCTTTGAAGTCTGCTCAGACACTTCCTGGAGTGTCAATCTTCTGAGTGCCCCACCGCTCTCACTCCCCCTTCCTGCTGACCTATAGATTGCTACATAAGGAACCAGTGAGAGCTGTATGGGTCCCAGAAGATTGACGCTCTTGGTAGCCATCAGTTTCCCTGAGGACTTTGGGGGGCCATTTCTCAGCAATGGAGCAGCGTCAGAATAGACACCAGGAAAGAAAAGTATGCAAGCTCTTCTTTTCCAGGTTGCCTTTTGTATAGCGTCTGGGTTGCTGTAATTGATATATTCTAGGCATTGCATTTTTCCAGTTCTGGTTAGTATGAAATATTCTACTTACTATAAAGACAAAACCATTTGTGGAGCAGTAAATTGATTAGGGAAATCCTAACGGACCCGGTGGAGGGCCCTTTTCCGTTCTCCTAAGGAAGTAGGAATGTGCGGTTGGAAAGTTTGTTTCTCTTGGTTATGATTCTTTTTAGACGGTACCTGATAACCTGCAGTGTCTCCTAGGGCTGTCACTTGACCTTCCAGTGACCGTGCATTGAAACCGACACTAAATTTTCTTTTCTAGATCGAGAGAAAGAATATTGTTCTTCCCGGCCGAGCAGTCCCCGCCCTCAGAAAACCTCACCGAACGGTTCCAGTAGTAGTGTCGGAATGAGTAGCCGCAACAGTAGCCAGTCCAGTTCAGATGGGATCTGTAAGACCGCTGGGGAGATGGTGTTTGTTTACGATACGGTGAAAGAAGGTGCTCGGAACATACGCACCTCCGAGAGGGTCACGCTCATAGTCGACAACACCAGATTTGTTGTCGATCCAGCTATTTTCACGGCGCAGCCAAACACAATGTTGGGCAGGTTTGTATTACCCTTATTTTATGTCTGTTGCTGTCTTGTTAGGTCATTGTGTATCTTCTGCGCTTGGCAGTCTTCGTGTATTGCAATAACGACAATGACCCTAAAGAGGGATTCCGTAAAGATTTTAAAAACCTTAGGGGAAATACCGGGTAGCTTTTTTTTATTTTTATTTAAATAAAAAAATCTAATTTATAAAGAAGTTATAATACTTTATTAAACTTTAATTTTAATAACACGTATTAAATTTATGAAACCTTTAAAAAAAAACTGTTTCAGTTTTGCATCCAATGCAATAACCACCTAATGTGTTTTAAAACAATCCTGGTATAACTACCAGAAATTATCCCACAGCAGATATTGGACTGGGTGGAATGTTATACATTTTGAGCCAGTAAGGCTGATAGCAGCCTCACATGTTTTAGGCACTGGTAGTTGGAGAGGAGCTTGGGGGAGCATCTCGCCTCTGTGAGGCGCATTCATAGATAAGGAAAGACAAGGGCGTGATCTGAGTGTAGCATCAAAATGTATTAATTGGAGTGAAAGGACAATTGGCATAAAGTCCATAAGACCAATTACAACATCTGGAGCAACTTCTTGCTGGCCTCAGACACTTGATGCAGAACCTCTATACAGACTGAAGTAGCTCTAGGTCAAGGGTCTCAAACTGGTGGCCCTCCAGCTGTTGCAGTACCTAAAAGTCCTATCATGCCTCTGCTTGAGGGAGTGTTGCTTGTAGCTGTCAGCCTCGTGGGACTAGTTTCGCAACAGCTGGAGGGCCACCAGTTTGAGACAACTGCTCTAGGTGAACAGATGAGGAGGGAGCAATCTGAGTGTAGCATATAAACCTATTCACTGGAGTGAAAGGACAATTGGCACCTCGCATAATACAGTTAAAATCACTGGCTCATAAGAAAGATTGGGCCCACTGGTGAAAGTCCTCAGTACAGCAGAGCACCCTGGACCCACACAAACACAATGGGTAGGCTGGTGGAGCCACCTGTAGGGACAAGAAGATACACCAGGTTAGCGCCAGACTAAGTGTAGTATATGCATACGATAGTGGGTTCTTATAGCTTGGCAACTCACATTGTCAATATATATGCACCCACCATTGTTTGTATATAGTACACTTAGTCTGGCACGCCTCAAGGTCTCTTCTTGGCTCTACAGGTGACTCCACCAGACTACCTATTGTGTTTGTCTGGATCCAGAGGCCCCAATCTTTCTGATGAGCCAGGGTTATTGACTGTATTATGTGAGTTGCCAATTTTCCTTTCACGCTAATGAATATGCTGCACTTGGATCGTGCCCTCCTCGCTCCTTTTCTGCTCACCTACAGCTACTTCACTCTCTATAGAGGTGCTGCATCAAGTGTCTAAGGCCAGCAAGAAGTCGCCCCAGATGTTCTAATTGGACTTGTGGACTTTTTGCTGAACTTCTTTTGCCGGTGTACACACCACTATTGTGCTATATATGACTTTCCAGGCCCGTTCATAGCCTAGCGAGCAGGCAGCTGCTGGGGGAAAGAGACCGGATAATGTGAACTTAATGATGGTGTCACACTAATGGCTGTGCACTATGCCACAGCGAGACTACCTTAAGTGTCTAGTCTTAAAAAAAAATATTTTGTCAGGGAAAACTGTTCACATTTGGCACCCCACCAACAGCCTCTCCAGCAACCCCTGCTGCGCCCTATCCCCCCTCAAGCCAAAAAGAAAGCCACAGTTATTGCTCGACAGACTCCAGTACATGGGAGGAGGTCATAAGCACTCACTTTACCCAGAAATACCTGGTGTTTTGCATTGGCTGAGGTAGGGGAAGGGTAGTGGGGAAACTGCTGGAGAGTTGAGTATTGGGCCAGGGGGTTTTCACAGACCCAGAATGGGCAACTTGATGGGGCTTTTTTTTAAAGCAAACCTGGCAGCTATTATAAACAGCCTGGAGGTCACTAAATGCCTAATATTTCCTTAAGAGACAGAAATCCCTCCTCTATGTGCTCCTCAAAGACTAGTTGTGATTATCAGGGGCCTGATTTCAGAACTAACTTCATTCACTGCCATACCCCCTGTTTGCTCCTATTGGCCATTGAGCAACTCTGCTTGGGCAAGGGTGTTACAAAATAGACAGGAGGTCTCAGAACCAAAGAGGAGGGCCTTTTGACTTACAAAGGTATAATAATGGGCATCTTGTAGTATATGCACTTAGCATAGGAAGTTGACGTTTAAAGTTACCCCATTAAGAGTTAAAAACCGTCCAAATAACAGTGCGCTGCAATAGTAGAGGTCTTATACTTGTTAAATCTTCAGCAGCCCATGTGTTCTGGTGTATGTGGCAGGAGCACAGGCTTCTGACACTCCAGGAAGTGTCAAATGCCAAATAAACTGACTAAGGGGATGTACGACATGGGCCGTGGGCGTTGAGTATAAGGAATAAAATTAATGGTGCTGGAAAGATGGGTATGCACTAATGGCTACTAAACAAATCCATGAATATAAAGTCTTTATAAAGGAGTATGTATAACTATGCAACATCAGTGGCAGGTCCCCATAGAGTGAAGCAGCGACCAGTCAGTTGGCAACTTACATAGTGACCAAGTAGGCGTATCTGTATATCTGGGGCAGAAGTATAAGGTTTTCCCTGACCTCATCTGGAGAAGGTCCCAAGAGGCTTGGGGCTCCTGAAGCTGGCATTCCTGCCCAGGAGCCCCAAGTCGATCAGGACCTTCCCCAGATAACTTTGGGACACCCTTATACATCTGCTTTAAAATGGCTGAAGGGTTCAGTTTACAAATGGTTTGACTCCTTTACGTTTATTTATCCATGAGATGAGCGCTTAGTCTCTGTGCGTTGTGTCTTCTGCGTGTCCTTCACACTGGTTGAAATCTGCTGCTCTCGTTGTTCAGGATGTTTGGATCCGGCAGAGAACATAATTTCACTCGTCCCAATGACAAAGGAGAGTTTGAAGTGGCAGAAGGAATCAGCTCCACTGTGTTCCGGGCGATCCTGGTGAGATTTTTGGCCTTAGCAGCCTGGTCTGTTGTTGTTTTTTCCAGCACTCTAATAATCCCACCTCTGATTGGATCTCTTTCCATTCATCTGTCACTCTATAACACTCCTGCTGAGTCTGTCACTTTCTCAATGTCTGCATTTTACGTCACTAAGTAACTGTCCGTGGTTTTGACTTTCAAAATACCTTCATGTGTGCATTTTTGTTTCAGTAGGTGCAGTTAATTTTTAAAGTTTATAAGTTCTACCTACATGCAGGTACACTATATGTGCAATTGTTTTGTTGGCCCCTGACCATTGCCGCTTTATGAGCGTGTTTGATAACCCATTCAAAAACCATTGCCATGGAATTGCACTCTTGGCAGATATAACAGCCTCTGCTTTTCTGGGAAGACTTTCCATTGGATTGTGGAGGGTGTCTATGGGAATTTGTGCCCATGTCAGGTACTGATGAGAAGACCTGGCTCACAACCGGCTTTGAATTTCTTCCCAAAAGTGTTCTGTAGGATTGAGGTCAGGGCTCAATTTCCTCCACACCAAAACCAGTAACCCATGTCCTTTTGGTTCTGGCTTTGTACATAGAAATACAGTCATGCTGAAACACAAAACTTACCACAGGGTTAGAAGGGGCAATTGTTTAAAACGTCTTTGTATGCTATAGCACTAACGATACCCTTCACTGGAAACACCTGAAGTCATCTAGAGGGGGATGTTCACATACATTTGTTCATAAAAATTGTGCTGGTCGTGCCTACAAATTTTGGCTATATAGCATACGCCACAGTGTCTGCTGTTACCCTAACTTGGCAGAAAACCTTGTGTGTCTGATTTGGTTTTCCTTGTTTACCAGGGTCTTGACTTCCAGGCTATGCCCCTTTTGCCCTCTGTTCAATAACGATGTTTTCATTGGACAGAGGAAATGGTTTATCCAAGTAGTCAGTCGTGGCAGTTGGCCATGGTTTAGTCAAGTAGTCAGGAGTGGTGGTTGGCCATGGTTCAGCTTAGTAGTTTGGGAGTGGCGGTTGGCCATGGTTCAGCTTAGTAGTTTGGGAATGGCGGTTGGCCATGGTTCAGCTTAGTAGTTTGGGAATGGCGGTTGGCCATTGTTCAGCTTAATAGTTTGGGAATGGCGGTTGGCCATGGTTCAGCTTAGTAGTTTGGGAATGGCGGTTGGCCATGGTTCAGCTTAGTAGTTTGGGAATGGCGGTTGGCCATGGTTCAGCTTAGTAGTTTGGGAATGGCGGTTGGCCATGGTTCAGCTTAGTAGTTTGGGAATGGCGGTTGGCCATGGTTCAGCTTAGTAGTTTGGGAATGGCGGTTGGCCATGGTTCAGCTTAGTAGTTTGGGAATGGCGGTTGGCCATGGTTCAGCTTAGTAGTTTGGGAATGGCGGTTGGCCATGGTTCAGCTTAGTAGTTTGGGAATGGCGGTTGGCCATGGTTCAGCTTAGTAGTTTGGGAATGGCGGTTGGCCATGGTTCAGCTTTGTTTTGGGAATGGCGGTTGGCCATGGTTCAGCTTTGTTTTGGGAATGGCGGTTGGCCATGGTTCAGCTTAGTAGTTTGGGAATGGCGGTTGGCCATGGTTCAGCTTAGTAGTTTGGGAATGGCGGTTGGCCATGGTTCAGTCTAGTAGTCAGGGAAGGTAAACTGTTTAAGTACTCTAAAACTAAGAGATACACAGAGGTATTATGTTTATAAGAAGGTAAATGGCAAGCGCCTTATCATACCTTATAAGTTTCAGTGTTAAGTTAGAAATGACTGAGAAGCAGCACAAGGAGCCAGTCAGTTCTGCAGTGCTCCTGTTCTGATAAGGGATTTGGTGTTAGAAATAAGGAGCAGGGAGATTACCTTCTGCTGCTTCTCCTTTCACTGTCCAGTCACCAGCTGGGGGGCAAGACAAGATCTGTAAATATTACTTAACTGCAGCAGAGAAAAATCAGGTCTCCAGCTAGACAGGTCTGTGTTGTGAAGCAGAGCAATTGTAATTCTCTAGACTAAATGGACAGAAAAACTGATCCACTGCCAGGTAACACCTCACAAATACTGTATGTATTTCATTTGTGTAGATGATCGTTTTCCCGGTTCAGCTTTATTGTACATTTCCTTGTAGTAGATAAAATACAAATATTTCTAAGGTTGGTGCATTTTCAAAAACAAAACTAAGAACTAATGGAAGGCACTGGACAGTTTCTCAGCACCTGGTTATTTATGATGTTTTTCGTTCTGCGGAAGGCAAAACAATCTACATTTATGTTTAGAAACCCTTCTGAGGCCTTTTTGCTGCAATCATCATTCTGTAGTTATTTCCGGCAGTTCACAATCCTGCTTTTTTTTTTTTTCTTATTCTTTATTATTGGGCTGCTGCGTCATAAACTGCCACTTGACACAAGTACTGTATGTTGCGGTGCACCTGAAGAAAAAATGAGATTTTTGTAGAATGGCTCAGAATATGTTAGTGCAGCTTTGTGTGTGTGTGTGTGTGTGTGTGTGTGTGTGTGTGTGTATATGTGTGTGTGTGTGTGTGTGTGTGTACGTATGTATGTGTCTAGGTCTGAGCACTTAGCTGTGCTGTGGAGAGACTTCATTCCTGAGTCACTGAGCTCTGTTCCCTGACTGCTGATGCCAGCATCTCTTATTGCTGCAGTGATATGCTAATCAATATAGATGCTGCTTCTCTTTATTGTCCAATGCCTGGTATACACACACCGTCTTTGCTGCAAGGAACTGCCGTATCGCTGGAGACGTCTTCAGTTCTGCAGGAACTGGGGGTAATGTAATTGGTTGGGCTGGAAAAACACATAGATACTCCAATCCATTTTTCTTTTAACTGGGTAACAAACTTGGTTTACTGATTAGCACTGCAGTGTTCTAGATTGGAGTTATGGCTTTCTGATCCGGATCGCCATCTGCTTGGAGTTTGTATATTATCCCCTCCTGGTGCAACAGTAGCCTTCTATGATCTGAGAAGTACTGGTAGATAGGCCTTCAGTCTAATCAGGCCGAGTTGTGCGTGTCCGTAAAATTTTATAGGACTCATTCACACCAGTAAGCTTCTATTAAAGTGGTTGTAAATCTCAGATATGAAACGTGAACATGGCATATATCCTCTATAGTATAAACTTTCCTCAATCCGGAGCACTAAGTGAAATTTCTGTCTGCTGCTTCATTCCTCAGCATGAATCACTTTTTGATAGGTTTTCCTGACACCAAGAGATAAAAAGGTGACAGTTGATGTATGAAGGGAGGTGTGTTCCTTCTCTCCAATCAGCTTTTAGAGCTCTCCTCACTAAGCTCTGCAGAGTGCAATTTGGGTTCCCTTCCCCTGTTTTCTGAAATCTCAGACAAGCTGTATAAATTCTGGACTTTAACAGATGTAGAACAGAGAAGACTGCAGATAAACCTATAGCTTATGTAGGAGGGTTTGTTTCATCTGTTTCACCTGAGGCCAGTCACTTCACTGGGTATATGTAAGGGTTTACAACCACTTTTAAAACGCATAACACGGGCGCTGCAATGCCTGGATAAAATGCATCACAATGCTATTTTCCCCCCTCTTTTTAGACCTCTTTCACACTGGGGCGTTTTTCAGGCGCTTTAGCGTTAAAGCGCCTGAAAGAAGCCTCATCTGCAATCCCAATATGAAAGTCCGAGTGCTTTCACACTGAGACCCCTTTCACACTGGGGCGTTTTCAGGCGCTTTAGCGTTAAAAAAAAAAGCGCCTCAAAGAAGCCTCATCTGCAATCCCAATGTGAAAGCCCGAGCCCTTTCACACTGCCAGCGCCTGAAAAACGCTGGTAAAGCGCCGCTTAAGACCCCTTTCACACTGGGGCGTTTTTCAGGCGCTGGCAGTGTGAAAGGGCTCGGGCCATCGGCGCACCCAGCCCGGTGGCAAAAACACGAAAGCGCTGCAAAGAAGCGGCTTGCAGGACTTTTTTTGACGCCCTGCCAGCGCAGCGCCCCAGTGTGAAAGCACTCGGGCTTTCACATTGGGATTGCAGATGAGGCTTCTTTCAGGCGCTTTACAGGCACTTTTTTTTAACGCTAAAGCGCCTGAAAAACGTCCCAGTGTGAAAGGGGTCTAAAAGCGGAATTTCACCCAAAAGGGTACGCTTCACTTGTTTGCACCTCCATCCCCCCCCCCCCTCTCCACTGCCACATTTTGGCACTTTTTTTGGGGGGGGGAGTGGGTACCTGGTTTTGACAGGTACGCGTCCCCACTTCTGGCTCAAATCGCCGCAGCGATCTGAGCCGGAAGTTCAGCCCCTCCTCTTTCCCCTCAGTCTTCTGGGACACATCACAGGTCCCAGAAGACTACGGGACCATTCACTAGGCACAGCATGGCTCACGCATGTGTAGTAGGAAACTGGCTGTGAAGCTGCAAGTCTTCACTTCCTGTTTACCCTACTAGAGATGGTGGAGCCTGAACCCAAAGCCGATTGAAGAATCTGCTCCTGTGAGGTTGTTGCTGGATCCTGGGACAGGTAAGTGTCTGTTAATTAAAAGTCAGCAGCTACAGTATTTAAAGCAACTTTTAAAGAGGAGCTCCAGGCTTCCCCAGAAAAAAATGAAGTCAGCAGCTACAAAGTCTGGACTTTTTTTTTCTCTACCTTTTTTAAGGTAAAAAATGTCCCAGTGTTTGTAACACCCCCTCACCCTTCTTTACACCTAACCGGGGTCCTGTCTCGATACAGCGTTTTGCCCGTCTGCAGCGTCTCTCCTCTCTCCGCTCAAAGAGGCAGCAGTGGGAGCCATTTGCTCCTGCTGCTGTCAATCAAATTGTGGGAGCGGAGCTGAGCCACACTGCATCAATCGATGCACATAGCCCTGCTCAGGATCAATGTAGAAGAAAACAAACAGCAGGGCGCTGAGGTCAGTATCAAATCAAAATCACTTAATTAAAATAAGCAGCATTCTTACATTGAAGTTAGCATGAAACAGCATGGATAATGGAACACCTGAGACCAAGCAGCTGTGATCAGTGTGAGGCTGTAGGCATCACTGAGCAGAGACTGAGGATGACGGGGAGCCAGCCAGCTCAAGGTATGGGTATTAGCAGCGGCTTTCTCAGTTGCTCACGGGGATGACAGCTGTCAAAATGCCTGGTGGATGTCGGGAGAGGGGGTGTGCATGACGTGTTTCCAGGAAGTCACCCTCTTTTTCAAATGCACCTGAAGGTAAGGGCAGAGTCCCTGAAAACGCGTCACACTGATCACAGCTTTTTGGTCTCAGGTGTTCCCTATCCATGCTGTTTTATGCTAACTTCAATGTAAGTGTGCTGCTTACTTTTAATTTAAAGTGATTTTTTTTTTTATACTAACATCAGCACCCTGCTGTTCCCTTTCTTCTACATTGAGTTGATCCTACCCAGATCTTCTGTGGGAGCTGCAGAGGTTCCAGTCTCAGTCCCTTCTGCTCAGCCATCCATCCATCCAGTTGCCTCAACCCTGTTGATGGTCTACAGATACATATGAAAGTTCCAATAGACCACGTGACTCTGCACTTCTCCTAGGAAAGCCGTATGTACTGTGTACTTGTACACTATTTGGATTTGCTATACGGCTTAGGATCAAGCCTGCATGTCTGCCCCTATAGCAAGCCACTTGCTATGGGGGCAGACACAAAAGAGGAGAAGCAGACTGAGCCAGATGGGGACCCCAGAAGTGGAGGTTCCGGGCAGCTCTGTGCAAAACCATTGCACAGAGCAGGTAAGTATAAAATGTTAATTAAAAAAAAAAAAAAACTTTTACAAACACTTTAAACTTTATTTAGATCTATGCATGGCAGCATATGTCTATATGTTATAGTGTCCCGGAATGTGGTACGCTGTGCAGAAATGCAATATGTCCTATATGTTTTTTCAGCACACCCCGACAAAGCAGGTTCGTGTGCAGTAAAAGCAATAGGACATGAGGCAAATTGCCTTGGCCATACGTTGGGACTGCAATGGGCAATGCTGGCCACCAGGGCCGGTGTGAACAAGCTCTTAACATGACCACATAGAGTTCAGCTGATAAATGAGAAATGAACAGTAAAGCACAATCTGTGTAGCGCTATTAAGCAACAACAGAAAGTAATTAAGAAAGTATAAACCCCTAAAGCTTGGACAAACAAGACAGCAGTGGCAGCTCCCATGGCTTTTTAGACAGGTTCTCTTTAAATTTGTCTCTTAGTTTAACAGTTCATGTCCAGAGGAAGGCTGAGAGGCAGCTGCCACTATCACCCGAGGGGGAAAAAATATCCCTCCGTCGCCAACAGTGGCCGTTGGCTTAATTCCCGGAATTGGATGAGTCCTCGTCTACATTTACCCCCCCTCCCTGAGCTCCTGTGATATCACGGTGGGATCCGGTGAGTGCTTGGAAAGGGTTTACCACAAGATTCCAATTAGTGTTTTTGTGCTGGGCTCGCTTTTTAACGCCGTGAGCTCTTCTGCATGTTGATACTCGCTAATTAGCCGCTAATCGTGTTGTTGATGTTTCTGAGCAGCAGTATGGACGATGGGCTGTTCAGTCATTTCTCCCACATGGCCATAGGACACAACCTGGAGACATCCTGCACTTCCCAGCCACATCCTCGTGGGATGATATCTATGGCTGAATCCCACAGGAGTGACTTTGAGTGGTAGATTTGTAAGAGCTGTAAATCTTTTGGTTCTAGACATCTGCTCTTATGTGTTAGTGTATATCTAGTAAATGACAGACAGTGTTTAAAGCGGACCTTACGTCATTTTTTCAACTGTCCATCTATTAAATCTTCTGCCCTTGATTTAACTTTAGATAGTAAAACCATTTTTTTTTCTGCCAGTAAATCCCTTTATACAGCCCACTTCCTGTTTCTTGTCTGGTCATTAGCCTAGGCTTATGACCTCATGCACAGCTCTCTCGCTCTCTCGCTCTCTCGCTCTCGCTCTCTCGCTCTCGCTCTCTCTCTCTCGCTCTCTCTCTCGCTCTCTCTCTCGCTCTCTCTCTCTCGCTCTCTCTCTCTCGCGCTCTCTCTCTCGCGCTCTCTCTCTCTCGCGCTCTCTCTCTCTCGCGCTCTCTCTCTCTCTCGCGCTCTCTCTCGCTCGCGCTCTCTCTCGCTCTCTCGCTCTCTCTCTCGCTCTCGCGCTCTGTCTCGCTCTCGCTCTCTCTCGCTCTCTCTCGCGCTCTCTCTCTCGCGCTCTCTCTCTCGCGCTCTCTCTCTCGCGCTCCCTCGCGCTCTCTCTCTCGCGCTCTCTCTCTCGCGCTCTCTCGCTCTCTCTCGCTCTCGCTCGCTCGCTCTCGCTCGCTCGCTCTCTCTCGCTCGCTCTCTCTCGCTCTCTCTCTCGCTCTCTCTCGCTCGCTCGCTCTCTCTCGCTCTCTCTCTCGCTCTCTCTCGCTCTCTCTCTCGCTCTCCCTCGCTCTCTCTCTCGCTCTCTCTCGCTCTCGCTCGCTCGCTCTCTCTCGCTCTCTCTCTCTCTCGCTCTCTCTCGCTCTCTCTCGCTCTCTCTCTCTCGTGAGAGTTTGGAAAGGGGGGGGGGGGGGATGAGTCCTAAGAGGGCCAATAAAAGCTGCAGTCCTGGAGGTGTGCTTCTGTGTAAATCCAGGAAGTTAACAGGCAACAGCTTCAGCTGCCCACAGTTAAAATGGCTGCCACCAGACTCAGTGGAGGAAGATTTCTGCAGCATATTTTGGCAAGTACAGAATCACAGTATTCTATAAAATAACATGCAAAGTGGTTGGAGGGAAGCTTCAGAAAGGCAAAGATGTTTTTATTACAAATTATGTGAGCAGACTGCAGTTCCGCTTTAACTTAGCCCTGTTTGCCTGTATTTTTGCACAACAGGAGCTTACAATCTGATTTCACTTTTGCAGCAGTCCTAACAGACACACTAGGGCTAACTCCCTCGCCTCTTCCTATACCTAAACTGCAGAGTTGGCGTTTTTAACGGTTCGCTGGTAAAACAATGCCGCTAATGTTGTGAGATTACGGAGAGTTTGAGGTGCTTGTACCCTGATCCATGTGCAGCCACTGAAATACTAAGCATGAAATGATCTTTGCCGTAATGCTTAATGCCTAATGTGAGCTCAGAGCTCTCAAGTGAACACTGCAGGCGGGATCTCTGCGGCCAGCAGCTCATGTTGTGGAAATATGGTTTAATAGATAATGGGGGGAGTGAGAGGGGGCGAGAGTCTGGGGGGAGTGAGAGGGGGCGAGAGTCTGGGGGGAGTGAGGGGGCGAGAGTCTGGGGGGAGTGAGAGGGGGCGAGAGTCTGGGGGGAGTGAGAGGGGGCGAGGTGAGGGAAACAGTGTTGAGAAGAAGGTAGATAAGGGGGAGAGAGTCCTGGAAATGGGGGTGGGGGGGGGACCAGAATTAGTTGAGATGTAGGTGGGTAAGGAGGAGTGGGTCCTGGAATGTGTGTGGGGGTGAGGGAACCAGAGAAAAGAAGGTGGGTGAGGGGGAAGAGAGTCTCGGAGGGGAGGGAGCTAGTGTTGAGAAGGTGTTTAAGGAGGAGAGAGTCCTGGGATGGGGGAAAACCAAAGTTAAGAAGGTGGGTAAAGGAGAGTGAGTCCTGGGGGGGGGGGTGAGAATCAGATGTGTGGCGCAGTTGTGGCAGAACGGGAAGACGGTACAGGAAGTGGTGCTGAGAATGATGATTGCGGCAATAATAGGTGTGATTTTATTTTTTAATGCCTCAAGTTGCGACTGCATCCCTATAATGTTCTGATCTGTGACTTCATCGCCCTATCCGTCTCACCTTTTGGTTCTTGTGTTTTTTTGTTTGTTTTTTTTTTTTTTTGGTTATTTTTTTTTTTTCTTTTAATTGAATCTTTGTAATTTCATAAGGATTACTACAAGACCGGGATAATTCGTTGCCCAGACGGAATATCCATCCCAGAGCTCAGAGAGGCCTGTGACTATCTGTGTATCTCCTTTGAATATAGCACTATCAAATGTAGAGACCTCAGTAAGTATGCGGCAGACAGGGGGCGCTCACAGTCTTCTGTACTAACAACATTACTTAACTTTGGTACTAACCTGTGGTGTGACGGTGCAGAGAAGTGATGCAGTCACCAGCCATTGTGCCCCTCCTTCTCATTCTGTGCATGTAGATCTTCCCCCTCTCTTCAGTTCAGTTTTATACCTCGCATGTCTGACTTTCCTCCCTTTACTCTGGGTGACAGTCGCCGTGGGGGGGGGGGATGGGGGTGGGTGTATTTTTTGGTAGCTGCCATCGGAATATAGAAACTAGAATGGCATCTTTGGTGCTTTAATTTTTTTCCCCCAGAACTTCTGTATAATTCACTGTACATAAAGTGGAGATTGTTTCTATCGATCTATCTGGAAATGGACCACAAACAATGATAAGTGTCATCTAAAACTGTGATTAAAAATAATAATAGTACAGCATTAGAAACTCTGTTTCTAATTTTGTTATTAATGTTGGTAATTTACAATGTACACGAGATCATTTGGCAAATGGATATTTTGTTGTGCAATTAGACAGGTGGTCTCCAAACTGTAGCCCAGGGGCCAGATGTGGCCCTTTGTTTGCCTGTATCTGACCCTTTGGGCACTATTCCTCCCACTGACACCATCGATGGGGCACTATTCCTCCCACTGACGCCACCGATGGGAAACTATTCCCCCCCCCCCCCACTGACGCCACCGATGGGACACTATTCCCCCCCCCCCCCCACTGACGCCACCGATGGGACACTATTCCCCCCCCCCCCACTGACGCCACCGATGGGACGCTATCCCCCCCCACTGACGCCACCGATGGGACGCTATCCCCCCCCCCACTGACGCCACCGATGGGACGCTATCCCCCCCCACTGACGCCACCGATGGGACGCTATCCCCCCCCACTGACGCCACCGATGGGACGCTATCCCCCCCCCACTGACGCCACCGATGGGACGCTATCCCCCCCCACTGACGCCACCGATGGGACGCTATCCCCCCCCACTGACGCCACCGATGGGACGCTATCCCCCCCCCACTGACTCCACCGATGGGACGCTATCCCCCCCCCACTGACTCCACCGATGGGACGCTATCCCCCCCCCACTGACTCCACCGATGGGACGCTATCCCCCCCCCACTGACTCCACCTGATGGGACGCTATCCCCCCCCCCCCCACTGACGCCACCGATGGGACGCTATCCCCCCCCCCACTGACGCCACCGATGGGGCACTATTCCCCCCCCCCGCTGACGCCACCGATGGGGCACTATTCCCCCCCCCCGCTGACGCCACCGATGGGGCACTATTCCCCCCCCCCCCCGCTGACGCCACCGATGGGGCACTATTCCCCCCCCCCGCTGACGCCACCGATGGGGCACTATTCCTCCCCCCCCCCCCCCACTGACGCCACCGATGGGGCACTATTCCCTCCCCCCCCACTGACGCCACCGATGGGGCACTATTCCCCCCCCCCCCACTGACGCCACCGATGGCGCACTATCCCCCCCCACTGACGGCCACCCGATGGGGCACTATTCCCCCCCCCCACTGACGCCACCGATGGGGCACTATCCCCCCCCGACGCCACCCAATTGGGACACTATTCCCCCCCCCCCCCCAACGCCACCGATGGGACGCTATCCCCCCCCCCCCCACTGACGCCACCGATGGGACGCTATCCCCCCCCCACTGACGCCACCGATGGGACGGCTATCCCCCCCCCCCCCCACTGACGCCACCGATGGGACGCTATCCCCCCCCCCCACTGACGCCACCGATGGGACGCTATCCCCCCCCCACTGACGCCACCGATGGGACGCTATCTCCCCCCCCCACTGACCGCTCACCGGATGGGACGCTATCCCCCCCCACTGACGCCACCGATGGGACGCTATCCCCCCCCACTGACGCCACCGATGGGACGCTATCCCCCCCACTGACGCCACCGATGGGACGCTATCCCCCCCCACTGACGCCCACCCGATGGGACGCTATCCCCCCCCCACTGACGCCACCGATGGGACGCTATCCCCCCCCACTGACGCCACCGATGGGACGCTATCCCCCCCCACTGACGCCACCGATGGGACGCTATCCCCCCCCCCCCCACTGACGCCACCGATGGGACGCTATCCCCCCCCCCCCCACTGACGCCACCGATGGGAACGCTATCCCCCCCCCCCACTGACGCCACCGATGGGACGCTATCCCCCCCCCCACTGACGCCACCGATGGACGCTATCCCCCCCCCCACTGACGCCACCGATGGGGCACTATCCCCCCACCCCCCCCCCACTGACGCCAACCGATGGGGCACTATTCCTCCCTCTGGCCACAGCTAAAGCCTGAGGGACAATAAACTGGCCCTTTGCTGAGGAGGTTTGGAGACCCCTGTATTAGAGAGCTGTGCTGTACTATGAATAATTTTTATCCCAGTTTCAGGATAGTCATCGGGCACCTGCTGACCAGAATTTTTGTGTCTACAACTTTCTTC